>NC_137899.1:3380253-3642483 GCF_963455335.1 Martes martes
GTTGCATTCACAGAGCTTTTTATATTCTCTCTCTGTACATATTTATTTATATATTCTAGATACCCATATTTTGATATGTTTTATAACTATTTTCTTCTAGTTTGTGCCTCATTTTCTTTTTCACTCTATTAGCAATGTCTTTCATAGAGAGAACATTTTCAGTTTTAATAAAGTCTAATTTATCACTTGCCTTTTCTACTGTTATGTTGCTTCGGTGTCAAATTTTAAAACTCTTCCTCTAAAGTTAAGTCATAAAGATTTGTTCCTCTGTTTTCTTCCAAGATTTTAATTTTAATTTTATTTGTTTAAAGATTTATTTATTTATTTATTTTAGAGAGAGAGCACACACACGTGCATATGTGCATGTCACAGGGCAGGTGCAGAAGGAGAGGGAGAGAGACACTCTCAAGCAAACTCTGTGTAAACATGGAGCCTGATATGGGACTGGAACTCATGACCCTGAGATCATGACCTGAGCTGAAACCAAGTCAGATGCTCAACCAACTGGGCCACCCAGGGGCCCTTCTTCTGATATTTTCATAGTTTTGCATTTTATGCATAGATCTGTGATTCATTCTGTTATTTTTATATAAAGTATCATGTTTAGGTTGAGATTTGAGACGTTTATCTTTCATTTTCTGAAATTTGATTACAGTGTATCTGAGCATGGATTTCTTTAGGTTTATCCTATTTAAGATTCATTCAACTTCTTGAATTTTTAGGTTGCTATGTCTTTTGCCAAATTGGGAAGTTTTTAGCTATTACATCTGTAAATGTGTTTTTCAGCATTGCCCTCATTTTATTCCTTATGGTTTGCCAATGACATGCTTGTTTCTAGATCATTTGTGTGATTGTCCCACAAGCCCTTAGGTGCAGTTTATTTTCCAACCTATTTCTCTGTTATTTAGGTTGGGTTATTTTTACTGATCTATTGTCATTCTCTCTTCTGTCACCTTCATTTATGTATTGTGCCAATCCAAGAAATTTTTACTTTATGTCATGCAATTTTCTATTTCTAACATTTCTGATTGGCTCTTCTTGTTTTAATTTGCTTTTAAAAAAATTACTTATTTATTTACTGATTTTAAAGAGAGGGAGAGAGAGCATGCATGGGGGAGGGGCAGAGGGACAGAATCCCAAGCAGACTCTACACCCAGTGTAGAGTCTGATGTAGTGCTTGATCTCACAACTCTGAAATCGTGACCTGAGCCAAAATCAAGAATTGAACACTTAACCAACTGGGCCACACCAGCTCCCTGGCTCTTCTTGTTTTATTTTCTACTGCTTTGTTAGATCTTAATTTGTTTCAAGAGTGTTCACCATTGCTTGTTGGAGTATACGTGTGAAAGGTACTATAAAGTCCTGGTCAGACAATTCTGTGTCATCTCAGTGTGGGCACGTATAGATTTGTTTTTCAAATTGGAGTCATTCCTGACACACCAAGTAATTTTGGATTATTTCCTGGATATTTTGAGTATGATGCTGTCAGACTCTGGCTCCTGTTCAGATCTCTTCTTTATCAAGAACTTCACCCATGTGGGCTTAGCACACACATCTGGGCCCACTTCCCCAGGCTGCGTTTCAATGTCAATTTAATTTTCTGCTGTATTGTTTGTTCTGTTATGCTCACTTCTGTGCTTTTTAAAGACAAAGAAGAAATCTGGACTCTGTTCTAAAACACTGTGGTTCAGTTCTTTAAGCTTTCAGTGTGTTGACTTGGTGTGTTCAAGGCGGACTTTATCCAGAAATTTAAGCAATTCCTTTCTCTGGCTACTTCTCCTTTTTGTCATCCCTTACTCTTCATTTGGGTGCAAATGGAACACTGATACTTTGTAGGATTTGTTTAATGCAGAGCAGGTATATCAGACAACATTCCACTCCACAGTGTCTCTGGCTCCAGTGTAGGTGGGGAGTAGTCGGGGCCTACCTCCATTTACCTTTGCTAAGAGCAGGATGGGATTGCTTTTTAGGATGCTTATCCTTAATTGCTGAGTCAGTGGGGTGGGGGGCAGCTCTTCTTGCATGTCGTTCCTCTAATGTGGTAGGTGTCTTCCAAATGCTTCCGTCCTGCCAGTCGCCCTCTTCCTGATACTCTGACAAGGATGGGCTTTTCTTTGGCTTTTTTATTCTCTGTTTGATGGCAGATTTGGGTTGTGGACTGCTGTAGCACTCAGGCTGGGACATACGTGTGGCAACAAACAAACAAACAAAACAAATGGGAAACATACACATGATCAAAGGGCTTCGGGCAACTTGCTGCCAGCTGTTCCTTGAGTCCTGATGTCCCTCAGTGTCCTTTTCTCCATCTTTCACAGTCTTATCATAGTGACTTTGTGTGTTCTGTCCAGGATTCCTGGTTATAGTAGTGTGAGAGGTAAGGTGAAGAGTCTTTATTGTGTCTTAGCCAAACCTGGGAACATTGAGTTCTGCTTTTAATCTAAATCACAGTCATAAAAATCAGATATAAGGTAAGTAAATTTGTTTCTGCCCAAAATATTGCATAGATAGTTCCAATCACCTGGGATTTGTCAAGTCTTGGAGTTAATTTCCTTTAATAGTTAACCTGCAGGAGCATTGTTCTACCTGAGTGACGAGTGTGGGAAATTAACCACCACCATCACCACCACCACCATCACCACCATCTGCTATCACCATCCACAACAATAACAAAGAGGAACTCTGTCACCCATGAACTTTATACATGTTTCTGGGCCCACCATCTCTTTCTGATGCTCCTTTTTTTACTCAGAGTTGGAGCAGATTTTCTGGTGTCATAATTTAAAAGAATAATCATTCTTCAACAGCCTCCAATTTTTAGTGGATTTTCTTTTGGTGAAAGGGAGACTTGTCATGTACTTCTGCTGGCAACCATCACCTCCCAGCTGCTGGAACTTACTGAATCATAGAAGAGATGAATGGAAGCTTCAAAATTGACTTTACATCTCACTCCTGATACTTTTCAAGTGGGTGCTGTATTGAGTAGCAATGACATAGTGTATTTAGATCATTATGGAAAATTCTACCAGATATCTATGCTCTAGAACCTCTTCTACTGAATTCCCAAAAGGTAGCTTTCTGACCTGTAACAGAATCCCTTCCTACTTGTAACTTGAGTACTTCTGGTTCTGTACTATCAATTTGCCATAGATATTTTAGCAATCACTATTCAGAGCACATGTATTTGGAAGGTCAAGGGCATTGTAGTCAGAAAGTTCTGAGTTCAAGTTATGTTTAGTAATTGATAGGTACCTGACATGTCAACATTCTCCACATTTCTGAGTCCCAAATTCATCATCTGTAAAGTGGAGACAATGAAGTTTAACACAAAATTTCTGTGAGAATTAAGGAAAATTAATTCATAGAAACTAGGAGAGATGTGTGCTCATTTATAAAAAGCTGATTGTTTCCAATCTTGACTCACATGGGAATCCTTGTTTGAGAGAGAGAGAGGGCAAGGGCCCTGAGGCGTCTTGAGAGCCGTATTTAGTCACCACTGCTGCAGCAGCACATTTCTCTCACCCTGTGGATATTTTATTTCTCTTTTGGATCCAAGCATGAGGTTTTGCATTAATGTATATTGAATTCTACCCTACTAGGTTAATCCTATTACTTAAGCCTTTGAAGGACTTCCCAAATCCTCATATGAGCGGGGCTTTATGTGCCTTGTAAACTGCACAATAACTAACGAGCCAATGATGGTCTTCTCTTCCTATACCCCAAATAATGATGCAAATGTTGAACAAGGTCACAGATATGGGTTAGTTCTAAGCCCTGTCCATCCTCAATGACTGCTGTCATTATTTCGCATTCCAATCTCACATATGGCAATCTGGATCCAAGCAATTTGCAATCTTTACCAATGTATCTCCTCCTAATGATCAATGATAGTTTTGTACCAGTAAAGTCAGTGCTAGTTTTTAATTACTACAAAAGAATAGTGGACCCCAAGGGTTTCCACATACCAATCTCTGAAACCTGTGAACATGGTTTCTCATATGGCAAAAAGAATATTATAAATATGATTAAGAATCTTGTAGTGGAGAAATCATCTTGACTATCTGGGTGGGTCAAAGCTTCTTACAAGCGAAAGAGAGAGGCAGAGAGACAGGGATTTGAAGAGGCTGCATGGCTTTCTTTGGAGACGCAAGGAAGTGCCATGATCTAAGGAACACCTATGGCATCTAGTAGTGGGAAAAGCCAAGGATAGTGATTCTCCCTTGGAAGCTCCCAGAAGCAGCTCAGCCTTGCTGACATCTTCATTTTCACCCAGCGAACTATATTTTGCTTTCTGACTTCTGGGACTGTAAGAGAATACATTTGTATTGTGTCTGTGAAAATGTGTTTTGGCCACGATGAGAAACTAACACATTACTGGTAGAAAAGGTTCACTGCCCTGTGATCTGGTTTTGTTGGGGTAGAGCCCTCCCCTGTAGCTGCAATTCTGTCTTGGTTGCTGGGGATGGGGGAGGTGGCTTGCCAAGCATCCGTCTGGCCCAGGGACTTTGATTACATTATTTCATTTACTTTTCACAACAAACACAGAAGTCAGAATAGCTAACCCAATTGTAAATAAGAAGAAAGGTTTCACAAAGTCAGAGAATCACAGATCCCTTGTGAAAGGGAGACCCTCAGCCCTGTTGGGTGTTCTCCATGGTGCTGGACCACGGTTTGCAAAAAAGGTATTGCAGAAAATCCTACAGAATTGCTTGTCCCATTCCAGGAGGGTCAGAATGCACCCCTTTGCCACGAAGAATTTGAACGCAGGGTAACATTATAAAAAAAAAATACATTTCTCCACTAAGTTAAAAAAAAAAAAAAACATGATGTGATACAAAATTAGCAAATGAAGAAAAAAAAATTCAAGTTAGGGTCACCCACCTGATTTTTTTAAGGCACGGATTCTAATTCTGTTTTTCTGTTATAAAGTGGTGACACTCTAATGGCCTTATAAATGTCATGCAGGGGTGCTGTGACATTTAAGTGAGAAAAAGCATGTGGAGCTGTTTTATTTATTTTATTTTATTTTTTTAAAAGATTTTATTTATTTATTTGACAGAGATCACAAGTAGGCAGAGAGGCAGGCACAGAGAGGAGGGAGCAGGCTCCCCACCGAGCAGAGAGCCCGATGCGGGGCTCGATCCCAGGACCCTGGGATCATGACCTGAGCCAAAGGCAGAGTCCTTAACCCACTGAGCCACCCAGGCGCCCCGGAGCTGTTTTATTTTATAGATACTTTTCATGTTTATCTCATTATTATTATAATTTAAGGAATTACAAGTATCACTTTAATTCCCTATATGCACTGTGATTTCGGGGGGTGGGAGGCTCACGAATGTTACAGAGCAATGATAAAGATGGCAATATTTGTGTATCCTAATTATCCGTATTGAAAAATTAGTGCTACTTTGGAATTAATGAAATACTGGATTGCCCAATTAAGGTGAGCGTTAAATTCATCTAATGAGCATTGTCTGCACACCAATTTTTCCCCAGCGAGCACAGGCGATTTCACCGGAATAGTTACATATATTAAACAGAAAATTTATCGCTTTCTCTGCTATGTTTTTGCTAAAATTGGTAGTAGAGAGTTCACCTAATTACAGCGATTATGCCTTTCTCGACTTTCAATTGCAATACATCACGTGGCCACACTCACCCTGAGCGCTGGGGGCACTGACTGAATTTCAGCAGGAAGAGTCTTCCGTTTTTTTCTTTTCTTTTTTAAGTAAGAAAAAAACATGAGTCTTTTTTTTTTTTTTTTTTTTTTTTTTTTTGACCTGGTGACTAACATCTTTAAACAGTGGCAATTTTCTCCTGGGAGGAACTGAATGTTCTGCCCTTTGTAGTTTGGACTCCTTTTTGAGCACCTGTCATGGCCTGGATGTGTGTGTGGTCCGAGGGGATGCAGTGACACCCCGGGCAGGCTAGCTTCTTGGTGGGTATGTCAGCCTTGGAGTCAACCGCACAACAAGTACATGAGGGGTAGACGCTGGAGAGAAGCCACCTCTGGCAAAACCTGAAATAATTCTACTAATAAAACAGTCATAGAATTGTTAAGGCAGGAAATGGCAGGAGAAGCAGGAACATGGGGATTATTTATTTTAAAAGAGAACCATTTCGAACCACATGAAGACGGACCAAAGACATTACCAAGAGTACAAGGAGAGCAAAAGAACATCACTGGGGAGTGAGAGCCATTTGGATTGAGATCTTGGATGCCCCTTTGGCACTGGTGGGATCTTGAGCTATGTTTGTCACCTGAGAGATGATGGCCATGCTGGCCGCCTCACAGCATAGCTGGAGGGACGGGTACAGTGCGGATTGCTTGTGCCAGGCCCTTATCTGGACTGTGGTGGCTGCTGCTACCATCACAGATGACCCCAGGAAACATGGCGGTAAAAGCTCATCTTGGAATGAGCATTTGTCTCTAGCTAGGTCTTCAAACTGGAAACACAACTCATCTCCTGAGTGTTGACTTTATTTTCTATTTTCCAAAATAGAGGAAATCTATGAGAAGGCAGACTGCCTACCTAAAACCTCTAGATCATCGAGCCATGCCATGTGCCAAGCCAGGGAAGCTGAGGAATTGGGACCTTCTGGGTTCAGACTTTTCAGACAGTCTGTCCCACCGTCTTACTCATTTAGGGGATTGAAGCAAAGGACGTACATTTGAGCAGAAGAACTCTGAAGGATGACCGAGAATTATTCAAATGAGCGTGTGACACATTAAGGACTCTTCACTAAAAATCCAGCGTATATATTGAGCATGTGCCAGACCCCAAGGATAGCACAGAGTAAATGAAGGATGCATGTGGTCCAGTCAGACTCGCCACCATCCGTTTGTCACCAAGTGCAAGTCTACAAGATGCCTTATTCGTGGACTACGAGATACACAACCAACCTGTCCCATCTGCTGGAATCGGAGTGTCTGGATATTGTTCATGGAGCCAATGGAAATCACCAGATGACTAAGTGGACCCCCTCTTACCACATTGGTCCCTGGAGGAAGTGGTTTGCCTGAACATTTGGGGTTTTAAAGAAACACAAACATATAAACTTTTGTCCTCTTTGTTACAGCTGAGGGAGGGAACTTCTCTTTCGGATTGTCTGTCTCTGTTTTATTTCACATGAGAAGCGCTCTCTCTCTCTCTCTCTTTTTCCTGTACAATGACCGGGTCTGATATTATGGGCATTACATTACAACTACATTTATATTTTTGCTTTCGCCAAGGTTTTAGTTCATATGAAGCAATCTTTCCACATAGTATCATCCATACTTTTACAAATGAACTTTCGGTAACGCTTAGAATATGGGTATGGGGAGAGTCCTGCTCACCTGATATTAAAGAAATAAGGGGGAGGTGTCCCCTCCCCCAAGAAGGGCAGACTGGCGGCGGTTCTGGTTCTGGTTAATTCGGTAGCTCAGTAAGACTTCTGCTTCCTGTCCGCTTGTTTCCTCCGCATGCTGGCTTTTGTTCTTGGTTTCTGCTCATGCATGTGGGATGGCCTTAGTGGGTGTCCCCATCACATGAAGGTGTAATCGCTTTTCAGGAAAGAAGAAGAGTCCGCCTACGGACTTCTCCTCCTGTCTCTGGGAAAATTGTATCAGGTGCCTTTCCTAACCCAACAGCCAGGGGAAGGAAAGGGGATTACCAAGGCTGGACTCGGTTTGTCAGAGTCGATCCTTTGCGGCTGGCAGTCTGTTTCCTGTGAACATAAACTGGTGGCGGAGGTACATGAAAGGGAGAGAATGATCGATTGCTGATATGCATGCATCCAATGTCTGTAAGAGCTCACCTGTGTTTTATATTCCTCTTCTGACACAATAGCTCAGCTCTTCATTCTATTCTATTGTTTGCAAATGTCTCGAATCCTATTCCCCCCTCCAAAATAAAGGGGAGGCATAACCCAACAGACAAATAATAGATATTAAATAAGTCCATTTATGAACTGGCAAATCCTATGCTTGGGCATGGTAGTACAGATTTTTTTTTTAAATTTTTTAAATTTTCATTTAAATGCATTTAGTTAACATATAGTGTATTATTAGTTTCAAGTGTAGAATTTCGTGATTCCTCAAGTGTATATAACATCCAGGGCTCATTCCATCCAGTGGCCTCCTTAATGTCCATCATCCAGTTGCCCCATTCCTCCCCCCACCTCCCATCCAGCAGCCCTCAGTTTGGTTCCTAGAATTCAGTGTCTCTTATGGTCTGCCTCCCATAAGATGTTTTCATCTTATTTTATTTTTATTTGTTTCATCTT
Source organism: Martes martes (assembly GCF_963455335.1). Classification (NCBI taxonomy): domain Eukaryota; kingdom Metazoa; phylum Chordata; class Mammalia; order Carnivora; family Mustelidae; genus Martes; species Martes martes. Next base: position 3,388,519 of record NC_137899.1, read on the forward strand.
ATTTCATTTTTCCTTCCCTTCTCCCATGTTCATCAGTTTTGTTTCTTAAATTCCACATCTAAGTGAGATCATAGGGTATTTATAGATCTTTGAAAATAAAGGCAGGAAGGATACACAGTTGGGGCTCAAAGAGGTGATGCCACCTGGCCTGACGCAGAGCCCCAGAGCAAGAGAGGAGTCTGTCATCGCCGGGAGCCTCGCAGAAGGCCCCACAGGTTCGGCTTCCCATCATCGTGTGGGATCCTGGGTAAAGAAAGTGTTCATGATTTTAGATTCAAGCACGCTGTGCTGTAGGTATTCTGATGGAGAAAGCCAAGAGGCAATTGTATGTGAAGGTACGAGTGTGTTGAAGTTCAGGAAAAGGGCTTTCAAACTGTCATCTGTTGGCTCCTTCCACTCCTGCGGACAGGTGCGCCTTTGGTCCATGGAGGCACCGATGCTGCAGTGTGTGTTTTCTTCCCAGCAGAGGACGGCTCACAAGGGACCAAGGCATTTTAGGAGTGCTGTCATGTGCTCAGAGCCCCAGCCAGGGCTCCGAGTGACAAATCTCAGTCTACGAAGACGTGAGTTGCAGAGGGGAGACACTCTGGATCAGAGTTGGTGCTGTGGGGGTGGGGTCTACAGTTTCTTGGGGAAAACGCTTGACTGTCCAGGTCGTATAAATTATTTGACTGTCACTCATTGGTCCATTTCTCCCTTCCTTTATTCATCTATAGGTGCTGAATGAGCACAACTACTTTACAAACTGCATCTGGTGCGGGAACGCAAAGATGCGCTTCGGAATATGGAAGACGCGGACAGAGGCTTGTGTGCTAGTGCCGGGGTGTCTGGGATCTGCTGCGGCCTTCCTTGTCATTTCTTTGTCCTCGAGACCCTCCCTTTCTTCAGAGCCGGCTGTGTGCTAGGTGTGACGGCAGAGAGCTGTCTCCGCTCGTGTTGGGATCGCGTAGGCGAACCAGAGAGGAAGACGATGCTCAGGGTTTGCGCTCCGGTCATCGCGAGCCCGATGGCGATGTGCATGTTTTCACATAATTCTCGCAACATCTGTACGGGAGGATGGGTAGATGTTCGCTCACTACCGGATTGACTGGATCATCAGGGATCAGGAAGGTTAAGTACCTGGTTCAAGTTGGCATTTATTAAAGGCAAATCTATAAATTTTATATATACTGTAGTTTTATATAATATAATGTGATATACTATACTAAAATAATGTAATACTATAATACATATCATGTAATACTATAATATTATGTAATATAGGATAGAATATAAGGTAAAATAAATTCCATTTCCTGCAAAAAGTCCGTTGGGTCTGTGTAATTCGAGGTTTAATTTCGAGGATAAAACAGTGGTGGAAAGTGACGTGAGACATGCTGGAGGGAGGAAGAGAATATTCCAGGGGGCACAGAGAGATTTTAAGTGGAACCCGAGGCCTGGAAGCCCACACTGTGTTTCTCATCTCACTGGTGGAGGTCCTGGGGGGAGGAAGAAATTGGAGCAACGGGGGCAGAAGGGAGAGAAATGTCACCAGAGAGGATTACAAAGCTGGCGGGGGGGAGGTACGGAAGCAAATTGTCCGGAAGGCACCCCCTTCCATGAGGCTGCAGCCGGCCCTTACCTTTGCCGCCTCCCACCCCATTTCCAGAAACGTTGAACAATTTGACAAAATGAAGGCCTTTAAATCTCTGGCATCAGATTGAATTTTCTCAAAGGTTATATTAGAATCACTGCGAGTTGGTTTCGGCAAATGTCACGGCGCACTTGTCAAGTTTCGCTCAAGTTCCCCCCAATTGGTGACTGGCCGGCAGAGCGGCAAGTTACAGATGGAGGATGGAGAGGCCCCCGAGCTGGCCTCAGGCCTGCGCATCCTGGGATCCCGGGGCCCGTGACGGCGCCGGGAAGGCTCAGACCTTGAGGCTCAGCTTGACTCTGTGGCTCAGAGCGGGGCAGCCAGACACCCCACCCCAACACGGGTCTATGCGTCCTGGATACCACTGCACAAGGGACCCACGGGATCCCAGAGCCGGGGCTGCCTGTCGCGGGCCTCTGCCCACGGAGTGGCATAGACGTGGCCCCGTGGCCCATCAGGCTCCCCTGCGTGGGCAAGTAAATAGGAACCGGCCACCTACACTCAGACGTTCCTGTCTGTGCGGCTCCAGGCTGATTCCCTTCTGTAACCAAGGAGCTTGGCAGAAGAATCCCATCCGTCCTTCTGTCATGAATCTGAGATGCCCGTCTTCCTGTGAAAGTGCGCACCCTCCCCCCGCCCCCGCACCGTGCTGAGGCATGAGCAGTGTCACGGTTTCTGTCCCTCATTCCCTTTCTTCACATGTTCCTTCCCTCAGCCACTAACACTCGGAGCTCCTCCAGCCCAGAAACCTGCAAGTCTCCAGTGACCTATCTTTCCTAGGCTCTGCTCCCCCAGATCACCTAAAGAGCAGCTGGCGTCTCCAGTGTCCTGTCCTGACTCCCTCCCTATCGGTTTCCAGTCCATGGGTTCATGCACGCGGCCATCACACTGAATGGGCTGCTTCTGCACTCCCTCCCTCTGTGCCATTGGGCAGAAAAGAACGTGCTTCTGAAATGTCCTAGGTCCTGGCTAAAGCATCACATCTTGAGCCTGGGTTTGGTGCTTTGGCTTCCCTGCTTTCTCGCTGTGTGAGTGCAGATGGGTTAGTTAGGCTCTGTGAGCCTCAGTTTTCCTGATCTGTACAATGGAATCATACTAATCCCTCCTTCAAAACGCTGTTGTGAGGGTTCCTCCTGGGGTCTCTAGGGCTCTTCGTATTCACTACAAGCAAGTCTCACCTCGCCAGCCACTTCCCAGAATCTGCACACTAGACACAGAACACCCCAGCTCCGTGGCCCTCCATCCCGCTGGAACCAGCCCCCAAACACCTGCTTCAGCATCGTGTTTATAGCCTTCCCTCTGTTTTCCCATCTGGCTTTCCATCACAGGAGGTGTTGCCTTATCTCTAGAACGATGCTTTCAGTCTCTGCCTCCCCACCACACGGTCCCTTGAATTATCTTCCACGTCGTGGCTTTCGTCACTTTGCTCCTCTGTGCGACTCCCGTGGAAACCTCCCCAGGGCTACACAGACTCGCCAGACTCAGATATCCCATCATTTCATAGATTTAATTTCAGACCGTCCTCCCTGGTATCATGCCTGGATTTCCACAATGAGGACTATTGTCTATGCCTGGAGCAGCTCCCCGCCCTCCCTTCTGCTCCCTGACGCACCCCTGATTCAGGTCCTGCTCCCTGAAAGGCCCTCCCTCCTGCCCTGCCCCATCTCTGTCCTCAGAGATCTTCCAGGTCCCAAGCAAGCCATCTGCTCTTCCAAGAAATTGTCTGGAAAGGAACTAGAGTATCCGCTTCTCTGCTCCACCAGCAGCTGTGTTATAAGGGCTTCATCCCAGGTGTTCACACATCAGGGCTTTGAATTTATTCCTTAAAACTGGAGACCGCCTTTCTTAAAAACTTCAATCCTGCTGCCATGCCGTAATGTATTAAGATTTCTGCTGATGCTTATTTGATTGAGTTTCCAACTTGAGAGAAAGCAGAAGCCAATGTATCACAAAAGGGAGAACGAACGCCAAGCATCACATTTGTGTGATGGATGTGGAATTCAATCATTTACTTAATAAACGAGGATTGAGAACAGATCATGTGACACGTGCTCACTGTTCGAAGAAAAATGGATTTTCCTCCTGGTGCTGGAGAGTGTCCCGATCTGCAGATGAGTGTTTCTCACAAGTATTAGCATGTCTTGGGAGCCCCGAGGGGGCTAGTTAAAAACTCATTTCTGTAACAAGTGTTGAGGGTGTGGAGAACACGGAACTCTCGTGCGCTGTCGGTGGGAATGCAAACTGGTGCAGCCACTGTGGGAAACATTGTGGAGGGTCCTCAGAAAGTTAAAAATAGAGCTACCCTATGACCCAGCAATTGCACAACTGGATAGCTACTCCAAAACATAAAAAAACAGTAATTTAAAGGGATACATGCACCCTGATGTTTATCTCGGCATCATTGACAATAGCCAAGCCACGGAAGCAGCACCACTGTCCGTGAGGTATGAGTAAGGAAGGTGTGGTTTACATACGCATTACTCAGCTGTAAGAAAGGAGGAGTGCGTGCCATTTGTGGCAACGTGGATGGACCCAGAGGGTATTAGGCTGAGTGAAATTCATCAGAGAAAGACAAATGCCATGTGATTTCAGCTCTATGTGTAATCTAAAAAAACAAAAACAAAAACAAAAAACAAATGAACAAATGAAAGTAGAATCAGACCGGTCAATACAAAGTGTCAGGTGTCAGAGGGGACGGGGGGAGATGGGCAACATGGGCAACTGGTTATGCCAGTTATGGAATGAATAAGTCATGGGGAATACAGTCAGTGGCATCGTAAGAGCGTTGGATGGGGGTAAAGGGGAACTACACGGGTTCTGAGAACAGGACAACCTGTAGAGTTGTTGAGTCACTACGTTGTACGCCTGAAACTAACGTCATGTGTGTCAGTTATACTTCTTTCTTTCTCTCTCTGTAAGCATAGGGAATTCTGATTTAATAGACCTGAGATGAGGCTCAAGAATGTGCATTTCTACAAGTTTCCAGGTGACACCGATGCTGTTGGTCTGGGGAACACACTTTGTGAACCAGGGTCTTCGCCAACTAGCCCAGAACTACGCTGCTGTCTCATTCGGGGCGGGGGCAGGGGTCACTGCATTGCTGGAGTCTCCTTCTCCCATAAAAGGTAATACGTTAGACTGAATAACGACTTACCCAGATCTGACATTTTATACGTGTCTATGAGTAACCCATTTATTTTTGAGAGAGAGAGTGACAGAAAGAGAGAGTGCAAATGTGGGGAGGGACACAGGGAAAGGGAGAGAGAGGACCTTGAGCAGGCTCCATGCCCAATCCAGAGCCCGACATGCAGCTGATCCCTCAACCCCAAGATCATGACCACACCCCCAAGATCATGACCAAACCAAGGGTCAAATGCTCAGCTGACTGAGCCATCCAGGCACCTCTATGAGTAGCCCATTTTCAATGAATAAATAAAGCCCAGAGATTTCTGTTGAATCTGCAACATTTCTGTCAATGCCTATGTAAGAAACAGAAAGGAAGGAACTACTTTCCTATGTTGGGCTGCAGGGCGATTCCCAAGGATGACTTTGAGAAAATCTGGCTTGCATTCCAAGGGCACAGGACAGACACTGTAGGCTTGATTTTGAAACAAATCTTTGCAGGGTCTGTCTCAATTTTTGCATTTCTGTAGGCATGGACCCGTAGCAAGTCCTTCACAGACTATGAGCTCTGGACCATAATTTGAGCTATATCACCTAGAAAATAACCTCAAAAATATCTAATGTGGAGATCCCGAGTACAGACTTCATGGTAAGACTCAGAGATGTAATTTGGGTATTAAAAGGATATGACTCTTTTTATTATTAGTATTATTATATTTTTGCCAGTGGGTTGAGGTCTAGAAACTGAGGTCGTACTCGTCTTGCTGAGAAGTAGGGCAAAGGTTGGGCAGGGACAGGTGTCCTGTGGCTGCATTTCGCTCCTGCTAGCATGTCAGCATGTCGTTATGTCATTTCTGTCTGGGAGTCTGGCCAAGAACAGAAGGACAGTGAGAAATATCTTTCCAACAGGCCAAATCATTTTCGTTTCCCATGACAGTAGAACCCGGCCGAGTCTTCTGTCTTCTGACTCTCTTTAAGGACATGAAGAAAGATAATTAATCTACACTTTGGGGATCCTGTACACATATTTTATACTGTAAGAGCTAAACTGGCATAGAGAAGCCCTGTTCTACTCTCTCTCTCTCTGTCTGTCCCTCTCTTTTTATATTTAAGCTGAGAGCTGAAGAAAGCGTAGCCCCGGCCGTGGGCAAGTCATAGGGTTACCTACTATGTGTCCATATCCTCTCACCATAGAGCACGAGGAATATCTGTAGTTCAACAATTTGGGTTTATGACTTGTAGCAAAGAGGGAGATCACCCACCATGGGGAATAATGGGACCTTTTTAAAGGATGTTAGGAAGAATTACAGACTTTTTACTCAAGTTAGGTAATTTTTTTGTAGGGTTAAAGAAAATGGCTCCCGCATTCAAGACAAAGTACATCTCAACCATTCCTTAGAAGGAATGAGTGGAGATTAAAGATCTATAAGTAGAGAAGTGGCAGTCACTTTCTCATCATAGCCAGGGTGGCGGCTGATGGGTCATTTTTGTGGTTTGGACTGTGTCCGTGATTTTGTCTATCTGTGAGTGGATGGTGACAGGTTCTTAGGCTCTTCTAGGACCTTCTCAGAGTGGCCTTGCATGATGTTAATGTTCTGTAAAATTGTTTATGCTCAACAGGAGGACACCAAGGCTGAGGTCCCCTGTGAAAATCACTGGATGATAGGGCCAGCTTAGCTCCCCAACGTCAAGGGCTGCTCGTCAAACACGTTCATTTATTCTCACTGTAAGCAAATGCATTTTTGCAAGTTGTTCCATGTCCTCAAAATTGACTTCCGGATGAGCAAACATACTCTACTATGCCAAAGAACTTTTTTTTTTTCATTTTTCTTCAAAGAAAAATATAATTTCTCAGTCCCTGAGAATTCATCTAGTAATCTAAGCCTACATCAGTCAGGGTTTTCCAGAGAAGCAGAACCTATAGGGCTGATTCTTAGAGACTCATGGTCCAAGGGGCAATGCTGTTTGTGGGGCAGAAAGACTGCAGACAGACCTGTTCTGCTTAGAACCTACATTTCACTTTACCTGGATCTGCCAGATTAAAAAAAGCAGTCACGCTCTGTTCTTAGGGAGTGTGTACATCTTGAGAAAGTTCAAGAGATGCGTTTGCACACACACAGCCTTCCACCTCTGTGCCAGAAGACTTCAAACACTAAGTTAATTGATACTCGAGTGTTGAAGGGTTGACTTGAGCCAGATGCTGACGGGGAATCAGACCAGGCAGCCCCAAAGGAAAGCTGACCAGGGTGATGGGGAGGCTGACCCAGCCACAAGGCAGAGTCCAGAGAAACAGGGGAACCGAGTTTTAACTTGGCTCCAAATTCTTGCTACAAGCTCTGCCCTTCTCAGAAAACCCTGCATGTCTTACCTCTTTATGTGCTATTTCATTTCTGATTAACAGAGTTGAATTTAATCTGCTTCCTTCAGTGACAGAGGGGTTCAGCTAATACTTCCTGTTCCAGGATGAAGACAAGGTCCCTCCGTTATCCACATCTTGTTTGTGTTTCACTCTGAGTAAAAGGTATTTTGTAGGATGGTGTCAGTAACTGGATGTTGTCAAAAGGCAACATGTTACAGCTATGTTACAGAACGGGCCACAGGGAGGGGTTCGGGTGTATTCTGCTCAGGAGTTTGACATTGAACCTACCTTCATTCTATTTTCTTCCTTTTCACACCTCTGAGCTGGGACCAACACAGGAGCCAACTGAGGGCACTCTGGGAGTCCACTCTGAGAGTGAGGGACAGGCAGAGTCCGATAAGGGGTTTCCGTGCTCACTGTTTGCTGAGTGAGGCCCTCGTGGCAGAGATGGAACATGATGTAAGCGGGGGTGGAAGGCAGGCGGGATGGGGAAACCCCAGGGAGACAGCTGCCTATTCAGTTCTTACTTCCCATTCCTGTGCACTTGACCTGGGGGGTTTGGGAAGTCATGATTCATTAAAAAAAAAAAAAAAAAAAATTCCTCCATCAAGGATCATAGTCAGTTTCATTATCATGATGTCTGAGAGTGTCCTGGCCTTTTCAGAGGGGGAGGACTTGCATGCCACTCGGTTGACAGGGGTTCCTATTCTAGGGTCATTGATTTCAAATCTCCAGAGGAAATTGAGTACCTCCTTGAAAAATGACACCAGAGAGGACTGGGTCTGGGACTCGGGGGATTCACGCACCATTCGTGATCGATGGGAAACTCAGCAGTGCGATGAAGTCATCACCTCTCACGCCTGGGATGCCGGGGGAAGGGAGAGTTGGCTGCCCCCTCTGTGGACAAGCCACCCCTGTGCTAGCATGGCAAGGGGGGGCAGCTATGGAGGAAGCAAGCTCTGTGAGCATCCTTGGCCCCATGTCCTCCTGCAGGGAATGTGGCAGCCGCATCTTACGTCAGCTGACAGTTCTCTAGTCTCCTTTCCCATGATAAGAAATGCACGTGGCCCCTGGTGGGCATCGGGGTTGACTCTGCGTTGGACAGGAAGATTTCTTCACGTGAGTGGCATGCACAAATGGACTCTGAGTGGACTGAGGGCTGGATGGTGGAGGCTGTTTTGCACCTGCCCTGCCCCTGGTTCCACTCTCTGCCCTTGCCTATCTCACTTTCTGACCGGAGGACTCCACCTGCCCCCCTTGGTTGGCTCAGCCAAGGGGAGGCACTGACTCCCCAGTGACCCCACTGGAAGTTTCTAACTGTGGCTCCTCCCATCCTCCCACCCCACCTTCAGGAAACCACATCACATTCTCCACCTGCTGTTTCAGGCCCAGGGGTTGTAGGGCATCCCTGGTGTTGTTCCAGCGTTCGGTGCTGGGATTCGTCTGTGCTGTGATGTCCAGCTGGACTACTTTAAGTGCCGTTGCTGTATTATCTCCCACTGTTTGCACAAACCACAATTTGTCCCCTCTGTTGTTGATGGACATCTAGCTTGTTTGTAGCGCTCGGCTGTTGGAGTTGGAATAAGCTGCTATGAGCATTCTTGTGCATGGCCCCAGTGCCCAGGCATGTCTATTGGGTGTAAAACTGAGACTGGGGTTTAGAGATTATGGGGTGTACCTGCTGTCACACTCAGATGACACCGTTGAAAGTCTTGGAACATGGAAAAAATAAAATGAAATTTCTGTTTAAGATCCCAGAAAAATCTTAAAATTAAAAAAAAAAAAAGTTTGCAAAGAGACCCATGACAGCAGTGTCTGTGGACCAGCTTTGCTGCGTGTGATCCCCACGCATGGCCCTGTGGTTCCGGTTTGCATGCATCGAATTGCTAAAGAAGCAGAACCCACGTTGTGTAGTATTGATTTGCCTTTCGCCTGTGGGGGAGTTTCCGAGCAAGATTCTTATCTGGTTTTACACTGTGTTTCCATCTTTTCTTTGTGGATTTCCATGAGTATCTTGACTCAGTCCCACTCCCTGGGCATCCTTTCTTGGTGACATACATTGTAAAAGGGCCGTTGGTGCCTCTGCGATGAAAGGTCCAGACACTGATCGTTTCTATTCGTTACTGGTAGTTTCTTTTCACTCGTTTTTTATTTTTTAATTTTTCGCAAATCAATCAATGTGATAGAACAAATCAATAAGAGAAGAGAGAAGAACCACATGATCCTCTCCATTGATGCAGAAAAAGCTTTTGACAAAATCCAGCATCCGTTCCTGATTAAAACGCTTCAAAGTATAGGGATAGAGGGAACATTCCTGAACTTCATCAAATCTATCTATGAAAAACCCACAGCAAATATCATCCTCAATGGGAAAAAGCTTGCAGCCTTCCCATTGAGATCAGGAACACGACAAGGATGCCCACTCTCACCACTCTTGTTCAACATAGTATTAGAAGTCCTAGCAACAGCAATCAGACAACAAAGAGAAATAAAAGGTATCCAGATTGGCAAGGAAGAAGTCAAACTCTCTCTCTTCGCAGATGACATGATTCTTTATATGGAAAACCCGAAAGACTCCACCTCCAAACTACTAGAACTCATACAGCAATTCAGTAATGTAGCAGGATACAAAGTCAATGCCCAGAAATCAGTGGCTTTCTTATACACTAACAATGAAAATACAGAAAGGCAAATTAGAGAATCGATTCCATTTACTATAGCACCAAAAACCATAAGATACCTCGGAATAAACCTAACCAAAGAGGTTAAAGATCTGTACTCGAGGAACTACAGAACACTCCTAAAAGAAATTGAAGAAGACACAAAAAGATGGAAGACCATGCCATGCTCTTGGATGGGAAGAATAAACATCGTTAAAATGTCTATACTGCCCAGAGCAATCTATACTTTTAATGCCATTCCAATCAAAATTCCACCAGTATTTTTCAAAGAGCTGGAGCAAATAATACTAAAATTTGTATGGAATCAGAAGAGACCCCGAATTGCTAAGGAAATGTTGAAAAACAAAAATAAAACTGGTGGCATCACGTTACCTGATTTCAAGCTTTACTACAAAGCTGTGATCACCAAGACAGCATGGTACTGGCATAAAAACAGACACAAGGACCAGTGGAACAGAGTAGAGAGCCCAGATATGGACCCTCAACTCTATGGTCAAATAATCTTTGACAAAACAGGAAAAAATATCCAGTGGAAAAAAGACAGTCTCTTCAATAAATGGTGCTGGGAAAACTGGACAGCTATATGTAGAAGAATGAAACTTGACCCTTCTCTTACACCGTACACAAAGATAAACTCGAAATGGATAAAAGACCTCAACGTGAGACAGGAATCCATCAGAATCCTCGAGGAGAACATAGGGAGTAATTTTTAATTTTTTTAAAGATTTTATTTATTTATTTGTGAGAGATCACAAGTAGGCAGAGAGGCGGGGGGTGGGGGTGGGGAAGCAGGCTCCCTGCCGAGCAGAGAGCCCAATGTGGGGCTTGATCCCAGGACCCTGAGTCCATGACCTGAGCCGAAGGCAGAGGCCTTAACTCACTGAACTGCCCAGGTGCACCTTTTGACTTGTTTTTTAAAAGATTTTTATTTATTTATTTGCGAGAGAGAGTGAGTATGGGCATAGGCAGGGAGTGGGACAAGCAGATTCCGGCTGAGCATGGAGCCTGACCTGGGGCTCAATCTCAGAACCCTGAGATTATGACCTGAGCTGAAACCAAGAGGCAGATGTTTAACCAACTGGGCCACCCAGGCCCCCCCCCCCCCAACTTTGACTCCTTTTACCTAAGCTACTGCATCGTGTATGAATGACACACTTTTGTTCCTCTCTGTACAGTCTCTATTCCCGTCTCATTCCCCTACCCTGCCCTGGCCAAGAGCTTCTCAGAAACAGAGTCGAACAGCCCCTCTCCTTACCCATATCTAAGGAAAGTTAGTATTTCCCCATAAAGTATGATGTTTATAGGGTTTCTTTTGTGTGTGTAAATCTTACTGAGGAAGGTGTGTTTGATGCCCTCAATGTGATTGTGGATTTTCTTATTTCTCATTTTGGTTATGTCAATTTCTGCCTTGTACATTTTTTGACTACGTGTTAATTTTTAGCCTGATTTAGTTTAGCATGATTTAATTTTTGTATTTAATGTTTTAAATTTAAATTCAATTAGCCAACTTATAGCGTATCATTAGTTTTAGATGTAGTTAGCATTATTTTAAATTTCCTGTAGCTTCATAGTGTCCATGGACAGAAGGGATGACACTAACTCCACATGCTCATCCTAAAGTCTCCTCTGTCCTGTGGTTGTACCAGCTCCCCTGGGGCTCATATTTGTGTGATACATCGTTCATATGCTAATGTTTTACAAGTGTCTCTCCAAACAGCAAGTAGCTTGATGTTTTAAAGTCCAGTTCTAAAATCATTGCCTTAAAAAAATGAAATGAAATAAAATAAAATAAAATGAAACCATTGTCTTTAGAGTGTTTGGTGTATTTATTAATGGCAATCATTTATATTTGGGGGTTTAAATATATAATTTACCATTCTATTTGCCCTGTCTCTGCCACTTTTAGTCCTCCTTCTTTTTTTTTTTTTAAGATTTTATTTATTTATTTGAGAGGGAGAGAGAGCAAGCACACACAAGTTGGAGGAGGGACAGAGGGAGAGCAGAAGCAGTTTCCCCACTGAGTAAGGAGCTTGACTCTGGACTCGATATCAGACCCTGAGATCAGGACCTGAGCCAAAGGCAGAGGTGTAACTGACTGAGCCACCCAGGAGTGCCTACCGCCCCCTTCTTCCTTACATTCTTTCACACTGCTTGCTTTAATTTTTTTATTTTCCTCTGCATTAGTTTGGCTATTCTGCACTCTGTTATTATTCCTTAATAATTACTCTGAGATCAAGTATGTACCGTCTGTTCATTAGCACTTATGTTATTTGACATTTTAGTCCTTTTCCTGGAGTAGTTCATTGTATTCCTGCCTTCCTTGTTGTGTATTTTAATTGTACGTATTATATAATATGTTAAGTATAATCATATGTTATTATTTAATATATGTTACATAATAAAGTGCAAGAAATTATTGTCCTCGTTTTACAAGGAAGTTTTCATTTATATTTATGCGCACGTGGATTGTCTTACCACAGTCATGTCTCCTGTAGCTGAACTGTATCACTCAGCACTTTCAGTTTACATCTAGAATATACTCCCCTTTATGAATTGTTTTCCTGCAGATTTGGTGACAATTCTCTTATTTTGTGACTGAAAATTTTTACTTTATCTTCCTTTTTAAAACCAATTTTCACTACGCATGGAATTCTAACCTGGTAATTACATTTTTTCAGTGTTGTAAAGATAGCATTCCATTTTTTTTTTTCTTCAGGATTCCATTGTTTCTTAGAGAACCCACTGTCAGCCCAATATTTACTTTTTTGTTTCTGACTACCATCATTTATGTTTGCCTTTGTTTTTCAGTGTTTTTATGATAAACCTGGATTACCCCCCACTACCGCCACAGCACACCCTTCATCATATGTTCTAAAGTCTTCTTGAGACTTTGAGTTAATATAATTCATCTGTTCTAGAAAGTTCCTAGTTTTTGTCTCTTCAAATGTTGCTTTCATTCAATTCTTTCTTCTACTCCTGAAACTCTAATTATTTAGTTCTGCTCATGAAATTCTGTAGCTCTCTTACTTCCTTTTATATATTTTTTCCAACTTTTGTCTTCATGATGAATATTTTCTTTTCTATTATGAATATTTCAATGATGTAGTTTGCTGATTTTCTCTTTGTGTGTATTTAATCTGTTGTTAAACTCATTCAATCTGTCATGTTTTCTTATTAGTTCCATAAGTTTTATTTGGTGCTTTATATCATTTTTAGTTCCCTGCCAAAATCCCCAATCTATTCTTTGATCTCATTAAAAACTAAAACATGGTTATTTTAAAATCTTTAGCTAATAATTCTTGTTTATGATTTCCTGTATGTACCTTTGTATAGTTTGTTTCCTTTGAGTCTCACTGGAGATTTTTGGTTCATTTTAACGGTGTTCCATAAATCGTGCATTTGAAAATTTATTTGTAAACTATGAGTTCAAGCCTAAGAGGGTGCTCTCTCTTTTTTCAAAGAGTTTGGTTTGCTTTCACCAGGTACCTGGAAAAATGGTGATCTGGTGTCACTGCAGGAAGAGAGATCATTTGAAGCTAGTTTCTCACCCTGGGAGGATCTGTCCCCCCTGGTTCCCATTCACAGAGGACGGTTGCAAGGGCACCTCACTGTGGATACTCAAACATTCACAGTTTTCTTCCTGGGCATTCACAGTTGTGGAATCACCGTAAGACTCTTTTCCTCTCAGACTCCCCAATGGCACAGGGACAACCAACTCCCAATGTGGAGCTGAGAATACCCAGCTGCTCCTTCCCCCGCACTTAGTCTTCTTCTTCTTCTTCTTCTTTTTTTTAAAGATTTTATTTATTTATTTGACAGACAGAGATCACAAGTAGGCAGAGAGGCAGGCAGAGAGAGAGGAGGAAGCAGGCCCCCCACGGAGCAGAGAGCCCAATGTGGGGCTCGATCCCAGGACCCTGGGATCATGACCTGAGCCGAAGGCAGAGGCTTTAACCCACTGAGCCACCCAGGCACCCCTCTCCTGCACTTAGTCTTAAGTGACTAATTAGTATTCTAGTGCTTTCTGTGAAACCTCTGAGATGTGTTTTTGCCGGCAGTTTTGAAAATCCTCATCAGAGGATCATCATCAAATCTCGTCAAATCTCATCAAATCTCCTGGTCCACCGTTACCCGAGGCACATGCGAGTCTACATCGCGCGTTTACCATCTGCTCGACCCACTGAGTTAGTGGTCTGTCATGCAGACGCCACATCCTACTCACCTTTACTTCTGGTATCTAGCACCTCTGCTGGGACTTTGTGGGCATTCTGCACGTGCTTACAAAAAGCGATGCCAAGAAACAAAGGACAAAGGAGAGAAAAGTCATCAGACATTTTCCGGGAGGTTCACATGAAATTGTTCCTACAATAATTCCAAGTGAACTTGCAGATCTGTTTCCCGGGTAACGCCGGAGGAACCTGCCCCGGAAGCGGGTTCTTCTTTGCCTTGCAGCACAGAGCGGCGCCTCTCCGCATGTCCGTCTCTTGAGACCTCCCTGATCCTCACGGCTCACTCCTCATCAGCCGAAGGGCCCGGGCTGGAGGGTTAGGTCACATCCAGAATTAGTCCTATAAAGAAGACAAATGTCTAAAACCTGAGAATACCTTTCATTTGCACATAATTCTGTCCTTGGAAGATGTTAATAATATTTTTGCAAGCCTTTAAGAATAGAGTGAAGTGTGTCAAATGTATTGAGAAAAGGGTCTCACTTCACAGTCCAGGTGAGAAAATTAAATAGATGTCGTTTCATAGATCTCACTTCCTAGGTGAAGAGAAAAAGCATCTGACACCTTTTTCCATTAAAGTATCATAATTTTCCTGCTATTCATTTAGCGGGTGTTAAACTTTTTTCTCATAATAAGTCTTTTTAGATTTACTTCTTCTATTTTGTGGTGTCATTCCCTCTTCAAGACTCAGGAGTTTTCACAACACCCTGTGGCAAAGGCAGTTTCACTCGATAAGCAATAGCCGTTAAAATTCTACAGTTTGAGTTGCTGAAATAAGGTTTGAGTTTGTGTTTTAATCAATAAGGAGGGTACAGGTAACATGGTTATATTTGCAACATCCCTGACTTAATCAGTGAGTTAAAATGGTTCTGCTCTTTTAAAACCATAATTCAGAAAACACCCTAAGGTCTTTAAGGATTCTAAGACATGAAGCTCATAAACTTTTCATTTTCTGGAATCAAGAGATGCCTCTAGCACACTTTGACTGATAGGTTTCTACATTTCAAGTACCCATTTGGTACCTAACTCACTCCTGGCCATCAGGCTCCCCTGCCATAATTCTGCCAGGTGTGAGTGAAAAAGTATGGCCTCAGAATGTTAGGGCCAGAGGAGGGAAGAATTTAACTGTTTCCTACCACCGTCTCACCGTCTGCTGAGAATCCAGACCCATGCCAGGTGACGTGCTGACAAATATGGGAACACATGCCATCGCTCATTTGTTTAACAGGTGTGTATAAAATATATCTTCCCTGCCTGTGGAAAAGATGGGACCCTCTCTGAGCAGGTGACATCTGAGCTCAGGCTAAATGATGAACCAGGGCTAATCATGGGACAACCAGGAAGTCAGAGCCAAAACCTGGTTTCAGCACCAAGGCCAGCAGCTAGAGGAACAGGATCAAAACCAGGGGGCCTAAAAGCCATGAGGATGGGTGGCAGCTGAGGCAGGCCTGGGAAAAAAGGGTCCAAGGACGATGGGGAGCCAAGGATCTTTTCAAACCTGGGGTCCTCCTTGCATTTTAAAAGGTTCCTCTGGAGCGAGGAGGTTTGTAGGAGGATACAAGTGGGGTCACAGCAGTGGCCTGGGCAAATGTCCATGGTGGTTTGGGCTGCACTGACTGGGGTGATGGGTAATTTCGTGTGTCAGCTTGGCTGGACCAGGGCCCCCAGGGTTTGCTCAGGCATTATTCCAGATATTTCTGGGAAGGTGATTTTTTTTTTTTCCAGAGAAGATTAACCTGTCCATCAGTGGACTTTGAGTAAAGCACATGACCCTCCATAACATGGGTGGGTGTCACCCAGCCAGGTGGAGAACTTAGGAGGAAAGGTGGAGGTCTTCCAAGAGGGACTCTGCCTCCAGACTCAGGCTGCACCATCAGCTCTTCCCGGGTCTGCAGCCTGGCATTCTGCCTACACGTGCGGGCTTGGCCCCCACAGTGACACAAGCCAATTCTCTCCCTGTCCCCCCCAACACACAACTAGTTCCATTTGCCTGGCTGATACACATGGTTACAGTTACGCAAGGAAACGTGATATATTCAAGAGATTTGAGGATTAGAACCACACGTGTTGTTGGGATATTGAAGGCAAGCTTGGTTCCCACATTTGGGCATGAGTAGATGAGAAGTCAGCAACACTATACCCTGATAATGGTTGTGACAGTGGCAGTAGGGGTGGGTGTGGGGGTGGGTGAGGCCAGTAAGGGTCAGTAGGGGTGGCCATCAGTGGGAGGGGGTGGGCATTGGTGAGGGTGAGTGGGGTTTGGCAGGGGTGGGCGTGGATGGACAGGGATGGGTGGGAGTTGCTGGGTGTCCAGCAGGGGTTGCTGGGGTTAGGGGAGGTAGGACAGAATTGTGCTGGATATGTAGACTTTGAAATGCCCATCATTCCCCACTGAAATGGAGATACTGCACAACAAATGTTTGTATGGAGAGGTATGCCTGGGACTTTGGGGCACACATGTAATTTTACATCCAATCTCATGGGTTCAGGTCTTGGTTTGCCATTTCTACAGTCTGAACAGATGACTTGGGCCTGTGGATCCTGATTCCTTTCTGTACATTTGAGATAAAAGTAACACTTCTGCTGCAGTGTATTTTTGAGATAACACTGCAAAAATGTGTATTTTTGCATAAAGAGATACAAAGGTCGTGTAAATGCCAGAGATGTGTGCAGAGGAGTGTTTGTTCTGATGGTGGTAAGAGCAGCGTGGGACCATGTTGTTGGTTTATTAAATGCTAAAGGTTAAACATGGACTTTTCACATTTATAAATTTAAAGTAGAACAGGGCCACTAGGAAGCCACTGTGTGATGACCGGCCACCCGGCATCATGTCGTTTCTGCTGTCCCTGTGGAACCCAGACAGGTGAGAACCACCTGCAGACAAGCAGGCCAGCATGGGGCTTCTCCAACCACTATGGTGACGGCCCCCATTCCCTTCTCTTAATCCTCAGCCAGTGATGGATCCACACGTTTAAAACATGTGTTGGAGAGGATGTGGAGAAAGGGGAACCCTCTTACACTGTTGGTGGGAATGCAAGTTGGTGCAGCCACTTTGGAGAACAGTGTGGAGATTCCTCAAGAAATTAAAAATAGAGCTTCCCTCTGACCCTGCAATTGCACTACTGGGTATTTACCCCAAAGATACAGATGTAGTGTAAAAAAGGGCCATCTGTACCCCAATGTTTATAGCAGCAATGGCCACGGTCGCCAAACTGTGGAAAGAACCAAGATGCCCTTCAGTGGACGAATGGATAAGGAAGATGTGGTCCATATACACTATGGAGTATTATGCCTCCATCAGAAAGGACGAATACCCAACTTTTGTATCAACATGGACAGGACTGGAGGAGATTATGCTGAGTGAAATAAGTCAAACAGAGTCAAGTATCATATGGTTTCACTTATTTGTGGAGCATAACAAATAATATAGAGGACAAGGGTAGATGGAGAGGAGAAGGGAGTTGAGGGAAATTGGAGGGGAGACAAACCATGAGAGACTATGGACTCTGAAAAACAACCTGAGGGTTTCGAAGGGGCGGGGGGTGGGAGGTTGGGGGAACCAGGTGGTGGGTATTAAGGAGGGCACGGATTGCATGGAGCACTGGGTGTGGTGAAAAAACAATGAATTCTGTTATGCTGAAAAGATAAATAAATAAATAAATAAATAAAACAGAACGAAGATGAGACACTAGAAAGGAAGTTACTTATTTTTTATTTTTTTAGTGTTTGTTTTTATTTTTTATTTATTATATATATTTTATATACTATTTATATATTATATATTATTTATCTTTATAGATATATAAATTATATATATAATTTTTCAAAGATTTATTTATTTACTTGAAAGAGACTGAGCAGGAGGGAGAGGGAGAGAGAATGTCGGGCAGACCCCCACTGAGCATGGAGCCCAATGTGGAGCTGCTTCTCATGACCTTGAGATCATGACCTGAGCCATAAGTCAGATGCTTAACTGACTGATCCACCCAGGTGTCCCTATTTTTATTTTATTTTTTAACACTAGGAACAATTTTTAAAAAGCAAATGAAATTCTGCAAGCCCTAATGATTTATTATTCAATGCTCATTAACATCAGTCTGTGAAATTCCTGTAAAAGCTCCCAGGTGCTTGGTGTCCATGTTTGCATTTTCGTAGGTATGAACCCATAACAACGAATCCACCCACTGGGAGATCTGGAGTGGCATCACCTAGGAAGCGACTCTCAGACTTATTTATGGTGGAGAGCCGAGGAACCGACGGAGCGGGTGCTGATGAGTTAGGACTCAGTTGTGATTGGGTGTGAGGTGGTCGGTGAGCCTGGTTTTTGCCCAGGGCTCAGATTTGGAGAACTCAGCCTCGGTGGTCCTGTGAGGGGATCAAAACCTTTGCCTGAGGAGTAGGGGGACGGTGGGCAGGGGGAGGGGTCCTGTGTCCACATTTCGCCTGCTGGCTTATTGGAGCTTGGCAAAGAACTCGAGGAAAGCAAAGCCTGTTCTGCCCACAGGCCAACTTGGCAGAGCCTTCCAGCTTTGCTCTCTCTTGAAGGGACATGATTAAAGGCAATTAGATCTGCACCTCGGAGACCTGGCTTTATGCTGTAAAGAGTCAAGCTTCCTGACCCAAGACAAGCATAGAGATTTGGTGGAGGCAAGAGGAGGCCTGTGGGCTGCCCACAGCCCAGCCCAGGGGGCCAGCACTGGGTCGCGGGAGCAGGATAGGGGATGCAGCTCTTGGGGGTAGAAAGTTTACACCCCTATTTCCAAGGTTGACTTTGCTGGTTCTAAGGAAACACATGGTTGACTAATTAAATCTTAATTATGAGAAATGCCCTCGTGAGATGCCAGCACATCATATCACTTTCTCTGGAAAGAGGATTTTGCTTGCTTCTTCAAGAAAGGAAAAGGTTAATGGTTGGAGCTCTCAGAACAGTCACAGACTTGAGAAGAAACGTAGAGGACCAAGCTGGGGAGCCTGGGAGCAGGGCCACGGAAGGTGAATTTCGCCCCTGGTACGCTGGGCAGGCCATCCCCCAGGAAGTCAGTGTTCAGTGGCCTCCCAGGTGTCAGGAACCAACACCCCACGTTCTGCAGGCCATGTTCTCCAGAGCTCACACTCGGAAGGCCTTGGATCTGTTCCTGCCCAAGCGCAGGCTGGGTCACCAAGTCCAGAAAACTTGTCCAAGCTGTTTCTTTTTCAAGGAAAGCAAATCAGGTATTCCACGTTCCTTTACTTCCACATGAGGCAATGAAGAGAAATACAGAGACAATATGGGATCGAGGCAAAGGTAGGACGAATCCGGGTGGAGATCAAATCATGACCAAAACCGCAGGTGGGAGCACGGTTCTGCGTCAAACACGTAGCCTGGAGTCACAGAGCATTTCTAGAAGTCACTATGAATCTATTCCTGAGCCCCTAACACCCAGCGTGAGGGAGAGGCACATATAGATGCTAGAGTCTTGTGTCTTCGTGAGCAAACTAGCTAGTTTTCTAGAAACCCTGCTTTCCTGAAATGGATCGGGGAGGAGTTTCTGCCACATGGCCTCATGAGGGGGCTCGGCTATGATATAAAGATGTTTGGCTCTCTGTTATTTTAAATATTAAACAAAAAGCTGTTTGCAAGTGAATTGATCTCACAGTGCATAAAAATGTTGTCATTTAACTGTGTGGTTTATCGCTGGCTCCGCTAAATGCAGTAACTGTTTGCCGTGTTATGTCAAACTCAGAAAGTAGCCCGGGTGATTATTCTTATTTAAGTGCATTAAAATGCAGGCATGCGGTTTAGAAATGCAAATCATTTAGACAGACTCTTTGATTAACTCTGGCTTCAGTCCAAATGGTTCTAATGGAGTTTCTTTCACATACATAAATGTTATGATTCCAAGACAAAAATCTGGAAACATTCTGAAAACATTCGGGGGGTCCGGCATGGGGAGGTCGAAAAACAGACGTTTCAAACAGACTTCGAGCAAATAGCATCCAGGGTTTTCTCTGTGGCCACAGCCTGAGCGGGAGAGTGGCTGTTCCTCTGGTCCCGATGTCCTTCTGAGGCATCTGGGGGAGGGGGGAGGAATCAAAGATGGGGTGTTGCTCTGATTGATAGTTCTGGTAATCTGTTTATTCACTGCAGCTTCTCCAAATTCTAGATGAATTTCACTCCCTCCTGTGTCTGCCCAAGTGCAGTGCCCTTTGTAGCCAAGAACATGTGGAAAGACACCAGAAATTTATTCTTCATTAGCTACACCTGCAGAAGACAAAGCTCTGTAAAAATGGTGTGTGTGTGTGTGTGTGTGTGTGTAGTTGGAATCAAATATTACTAGAAAATGTGAGGCTGCTTATGCTATAATCTGTAAGATACCTTTTCTTGAGCTCCTAAAAAATAATTTATTAAAAAGAAGTAAAACATGCCATAGTTCCTCTATTTTTAGTTGTTTTTCCAAACTGGATTCAAATGTAATAATGATTTCACATAACAGTGCTTTAAGATTTAGATTTGATTTCGTGTTTCATTTTGTGGCATAATGCTCTATAAGTATATGTCTTCATGTGTTCCTTAAAATCATTTTGGTGGTTCAGCACACCCTGATTTGCATAATGACTCTAGGAGTGTTAAGACTGTGTCTGATTCTCACTCTTATGTGCGACGTAGAGGTCAGCCGCAGCTCTCCTTCTGCATTTCTGTTCTGGGACCCTAACTGACCGTGGAGCCCTGATCCAGGACCCTGATTGTCCCATAGAGCACAGAGTGAAAGACGCGTCTCACTCAATGTCTCTTAGAGGTCCTGTCTGCCGGTGGCTCACGTAGCTACCCGTACTATGTCACTGGGCAGAGCGATTCAGGTGGGCAAGCTCCCAAAGACACGCCATCCCTATGAGAAGAAATAAGTCATCAGTACAATTATATGATCCAGCACAACCTCTAAGCTTTCCCCCTGCTTTGAGATACAATATCTCTCCTGTTACGGTGTCCAAATACATTTCTTTTTGACATAATCTTTTGTAATCTGTCTTCTTTCCTTCTGTCTTCTTTCCTTCCCCACGTCTCAGCTTCCTTGGTTGCTAACTTTGGATAAACCATGTCATCATTCCATCTTTAATAACAATGCTCCTGGTGAATTGCCCCAGACGTTGCCACTTTGTTCATAACACGAGTTACTCCAGGACTGGATACAATTCAGAAGAACTACCCTTGTTGCAGGCCCTGTATTTGAGGTCTGTATTTGTATTTGAGGTCTGTGCACTTTACAGCTGGAAATGGGCACAGAAGTGAAACCGGATTTGCAGCCTGGCGGGGTCGGGGTGTAAACAGAACCCAGAAAGCAGATTTCTGTGGTTTTCTTATTTAGTTACACCAAATTTCCTTCCAGCCTTCACTTCTTGCCTTCCCGCTCAGCAGCACAGAGCAGCACCCGTGATTTGACGACCTGATTCTTTCAGTGAATCTTTCAAGCATAACGTGTTTAAGTTCATCTTAGTCACTGGAACAAATGATACACTAGAGATTATATAAAACTGACACTGAACTAATATTTTCAGGGCTGCATTGGACTTTTCAAAATGTTATGTATTTGATGAACAGTCAGGGATAAATTTCTCGGTAGCTACACGTGCTGAAAGCTACCATTTATTTTGGTGACTCTCGGCAAAGAATTTCCTCTCCTCTTTCCAACAAACAGAAATCCTCCCTTTGGTCAGTCGTTTCTACAATATTGAAGCTAACAGTCAAGGTTGTGCACAATCTTTCCAATTCAAAATGTATCACTCACTAACATTAGCACTTGCAAAATCCCTTGAGAAAACTACACTTTTAAAAATGTAGTGAAGTTCTGACATATTTAGTTTATTACATCAATATTAAAGACAATATAATTCTAGTTTTTTAAAAAAAGATTTTAGGTATTTATCTGACAGAGAGCCAGAGAAACAAGCAGAGGAATAAGCAAAGGGAGAGGGAGAAGCAGATTCTCCACTGAGCAGGGATCCCGATGTGGGGCTCAAACACAGGACTCTGAGATGACCTGAGCTGAAGGCAGATGCTTCACCGACTGAGAGACCCAGGTGCCCCATAATTCCAGCTTTTAAGACAAAAGTCATTTCATAATCCCCTTCTGTTTTGTTTTGTTGTTGTTGTTGTTTTTCACTTTCTTCTCTCTTTCTCTCTCTCTCTCTCTTTTTTTTTCCCGTGCATATTTATACTCACAGTGAAGTCCCATCTTGTCCTCTCCTTTGGTTGCTTTATTTTTTCTTAAAGATTTTATTTATTTATTTGAGAGAGATAAAGAGAAAGAGAGAGTACAGGAAAGGGTCGAAGGGAGAAGGGCAAGTAGATTCCCTGCTGAACAGGGAGGCCTGTGGGGGGTGTGGGGGGGAGGTGGGGGTTGAAGCTTGAACTCAGGACCCTGAGATCACAACCTGAGCAGAAACCAAGAGTACAAGAGTGGGTGTCTTAACTAACTGAGCCACCCAGGTTCCCCTCCTTTGGTTACTTTATACTAATAGAGTTATTTTCTCATACTAATACATAGTCTTTAAAATCATTACAACTACATTCTTTGTTATCAGGCCAATAAACCACAATTCCCTTTGTATAATTAAATAGTACCCTAGTTCTGGAAATTTGCCTGATGTCCAATTTTTCATTAACACACAATACCAAATAAAACAATTATTTTTAGTTTTATAGATTTTTTTTTTTTTTGCCCCTGCTTTGTCTTTTTTACTTTTTAAAATTTTTGCTAAAACAGTGTTGTCATACGTCCCCAGGAGTGACATTCCTGGCTCTGAATGCTTCCTTGGGCTCTTGAAATCTGGGCCAAACAGCTTTTCTGAGACAAATATTTCAGTTTACAGACCCAAGGTGTGTACTTAAAGATACGTCATTAGGCCATCAACAATTATCATTATTAAGAATTTTGCTAACTCATTTTAATACTTTCGGGTTTAAACATTTTTTCTATTCTATTTTTAAAAGGATTTTATTTATTTATTTATTTGTTAGAAAGAGAAAGACTTGGGGGGGAGGTCTGGTGGGGGGGGCAGTCTCCCTGCTGAGAGCAGAGCCCCACACCGGGCTCAATCCCAAGACCCTGAGATCATGACCTGAGCAGAAATCAGGAGCCGGATGGACACTCAACCGACTGAGCCACCCAGAAGCTCACCTTTTTGCCTTTCTTTATGAACCAAACTTAAGACAGAATGGTAACATATACTGAATTGAGTTACGGACACCAGGCTAAGTGTGTTCCTTATTACCACTCATTTTGTGGAGTTTCAGGTGAATATTCAGGCCTCCAAAACACCAGGGCCACTGGAAATCAAATCACAATTTGAAGATTTGGGGAATTAGCTAATTCCTGTTTTTTTTGTTTTTGTTTTTTTTCTTTTGGCCCACACATCAATATTAGTTGAGTGACATATTACCAAGTCAATCATGAAAGTTTTACATCATTTAGAGACTCCCCAGCTCTCCAGTGAATTCTGTTTTGGACATCAGCTTTGTTTTGTTTTGTTTTTCTAATGGTTGCTATTAAGATCGGCCTGTGGGAACTTCTAGATTTGGCTCCCACAGGTGAAGAGCTTTGTTGTCCCTGCTCTTACAGCAAGAAAAAAGGGAACACACTAAAAATCATCAAGTTTTCTTGGGCGACTGGAGAAGTGAGGTGCCAGGGCAAACCATCATCCCACAATGCAAAAAGCCAGGCGAATGCAGAGAATCATATCTACGACGGTCTTTGCAGGCAGGTGCTGAAGACTGGAATTGGCAGGAGAACTTAAATTTTAGCCTCTGACCCCTTTGCTGGAGGCAGAGTACAGGCCCTCAGAGAGGCCCCACACTTGCCCTGTGAGCCTCACAAGCTCTCACAGCAAAGAGCCTCTGTGAGCCTCACAAGCTCTCACAGCAAAGAGCCAAGGAAAACCCTCCTACTCCCAGTGGAAAGGCCTGGGTGGGGATATATAAACATTTCTGAATATTTCCAGAATGTTCTCCATAAGGAAAACCACACTCCTTGGGGGAGGAGTTCTCCTGGGCCTTATCTAACCTGGGGGAAGAGAAATTTCCCAACTCCCACCCCTGCTCGCTTTCCTGTCCACCTAAGGTGGGCAACAGAAATGAGAAACATTTCTGATCACCACTGAGGACACAGCTGCACTAAAGACTGAGCTGTAATCACCAGGAAGTAGACACGACCTCATCAGGAGGCTCCAGGAGAATAACAGAAGTCAGGGCTGAGGGAACTGCAAAGCACAGAAGGGATTTTTAAGGAAACCTAGAGATACCGGGGAGGTCGAAAGAAGGATGCTCAAGGAAATTGATGCCTTTTGTCTCTTACAGCTTCCGCCAATGTTAAAGACAGCTCAACTCATGGCCAGATTAATGTAAACTTCACGTGCAGATGTGTTTACCTCCCCTCTTACTTCCTGATATGTCGCATCTGGGCTTCAACAGAAAGTTGCAAGGCATACTGAAAGACAAGATAAAACCCAGTCTGAAGAGAGAGAGCACCTAGACGCAGATCTGATGCACCATCCGGAATCAGACAGACAATTTAAATAACTCTGGTGAATGTGCACAGGACGTAGAAGGGAAGTCAAAAAACTCTGAGCAAAGAAATCAAAGATCTAAATTGTGTGTTCGCAGATTGGAAAGTCCCATATTGATAGGACGTCAATTCTTTTCAGCTTTACCTAGAGATTGAACATAGACCTAGTCAAAACCTCAGCAAGCCAGTATATAGATATTGACAAATTAATTCTAATGTCTCCATGGTGAAAGCCCCGAAGAGCCAACATGGTACTGACCCAGAGCCCAGTTAGGGGACTGACAAGAGTTGGTATAAAGCTACAGTAATCAAGATAGTTTAGTGTTGGTGGAAACTAAAGACACCCAAGTCAACGAATCCAGAGAACCTGGCAACAGACCCACACAAATACTTCAACTGATATTTGATACAGAAACAAGGTAATTCAATAGTGAAAAGACAGACTTTTCAGCAGATGGTGCTGGTACAACTGAATGTCCATATGAAGAAATACTATTTATCTATAGTTAGACTTTATACACCACAGAAGTTAGCTCAGAATAGTCATACCCTTAAATAAAAACAAAGGCAAAGCTGTAAAATTTTTAGGACAAAACAGTAGAAATTCCACATGACCTTGGTTTCAGCAATGAGTTTTTTACATATGATTCCGTGGCAGATGAAGGAAGGCAATAATAAACTAGACGATACTAAGGTTAGAAATGCCTGTTCTTTGAAGGCACTGTTGAGAGATCAAAACGCAGGCTACAGACCTGGAGAAAATATTTACAACATACATATCTGCAAAGGCCATGTTTCCAAAATAAACAAGGAACTATGGAAACCCAACAATAAGCGGGGGAGAACACCGACTTAAAAAATGGGTAAAAACCAGGGACCTTGGCATGAATACCTATGTATTCATAGGGTAGACTTGCATATGTAAATATTCTCATCATCATTTGCTGTCAAGGAATTGTAAGCGGGATACCTCCGTATCCTATTAGAACTACTAAAATGCAAATCATGGCCGACACCCAATGCTGGCAAGGACACGGGGCCACAGGAACCCTCAGTCAGCAGCGGTGAGAATGCAGGACAGTCTGGTAGTCTTGTGCAAAGCTAAGTATAGTCTCACTGTACCATTCAGCAGTTGATTGATTGAATCCTAATGACTTGATTTGAAAATTTGCATTCACACAAAAACCTGCACAAATGTTTACAGCAGCTTTACTTATGATTGCCAGATCTAGAAGCTCCCATGATGCCCTTCAGTAGGTAAATGGATAAACCAACTTTGTGCATTTATCCAGTGGGGCATTATTATTCAGCAATAAGAGGACATGAACTATGAAGCCATAAAAAGCCATGGAGGAAACAATTGCTGAGAGAAAGCATAAGCGAGATACACGTGGGATGATTCCAGTTATAGAGTATCCCGGGAAAGACAAAACTGTGGATACGGTAAAATGCTTACTGATTTCTAGGGTCCGGGAGGAGGGGGAGGAATGAAAATGGGGAACACAGGGGAATTTGGGGGGAAGCAAAACCTTTCTATGTGAAAATATAGAGAAAATAGGTATCTGACAGAAAGCACAGAAACTTATGGCATAAAGAGTGAAACTTAACGTATGAACACTTAAAAAAATCATGTAGGGGGTTGGGGACACAAGGAGGAAAGCAAGCAGGGGAAAGTGGATCTAACTGAGCTACACAATCATGAAAGGGTCTCTGGGGAGGGCTTTGGGGACGCGTCCTGTAAGACGTGAGTGACTGCAGTGAATGGAGTCTATGCGACTAGAAGAAAGTGCGTGTCTGTGTAGTATGCCCGTTGATTGCATTACTTTCACAAGTGTGTGGGTTAGCTGCGCTGAGACCGACCGCCGTCCACATGCTGAAGTGGAAGAATCCAGTAAGTGGACGGGCAGGGTGGGGCCGGGGCTCTCGCGTTTCTGGGGTGGGAGTTTGCAGGGAAGCAACTGGAGGGAGCTGGAGGGATCTGTGCAGTCACGGTTTAAGGTTAGGAAACGTCCGCGGGAGCTGTGCCTACCTTCCCATGGGCACAGATGTTGCATAGATGAACACTGAGAGGTGTGTGGTATATCACAGCTCATATAAACATGTGTATTTTTTGCTCTGGCCAGGGAGGGGGTGTAAAAGGAAGAACATCCCACTAACACAAAGGACACCTAGGACTCAAATCTTGGTTTTAAGCATCACTCGCCAACAAAAGCAATCAGGGCTCCTTGGGGAAGTGACTGGTATGTGAAGGAAACAGACAAGATGAACCCAGGGCGTCCTGTAGTGTTAGAAGGAAAGGAGGCCTGCAAATGCACACACGCACACACACACATTCCCATATACAACCCATACCTACATGCACGCACGCACATATACACATGCCCACAGACCACCCATACCCACATACCACACACACACACACACACACACATTCCTACAGACCACCCATACCCACATGCATGCACACACACCACGCACACACACTGATACACACACAAGCACACACATTCACATGCAACCTTACATGCACACCCGCACACACACATACCCGGACACTCACACTGTATGCATGGGTGTGCACGCACGCCCACACTCACACTGTTGGGGTATGTCAAGTGGGCCCAGAAACTCACCAATAGTGCTGTCAACATCCAAAACTGGAACCACTTTGGCAATAAAATATATAAAATAGTTTTGGATTGTCACTCAAAGTTTGAAATAAACATATCTGAGTCCACGCTGATGTGAATAAATGACTGAATGCATTTATAACCCGAGAGGATAGGCGATGCTCCCATGCCAAAGAATTCCAAATCCTCACCTAGACGCTGGGTCTTCAAGGAGGGGAGCATAATCACCTACCCCCGAACGTGGATGGCACAGAGGGACTTCCCTCCCAGTGTGCCGGCTGGAAAATAGGGAAAAAAGTAACTTTTCAGTGGAGAAACCTGACCCCCGAACACATGGCAGGTGACCAAGGGCAGCATTAACAGTCTTGAGTCTCATAGACGCCATGTATGTGATACGACATGATGAAAATGACCCTCCACTTCCGCAGTCCTCTTCCCAAAAGCACCCCACCCGGTCTCATTATGAGAAAATGATCAGACATATTTTACTCCTCAATTTTTTTTTTTTTTAGGATTTTATTTATTTGAGAAAGAGAGAGAGAGTGAACCCAAGCAGGGAGGAAGGGCAGAGAGCAAGGGAGAAGCAGCCTCTCCACTGAGCAGGGAGCCTGACGTGGGGCTCGATCCCAGGACCCCGGGATCCGAAGGCAGATGCTTAACTGACTGAGTCCTCTGAGCGCCCCATATTTTACTCCTCAAAACTGGCAATGGTCATTAGAAGGAGAAGTGAAAAGCAAAAAAACAAGGAAAGTCTGAGAAAATGCCATAACCAAGAGCCAATGACCACCAAATGCAGTGTGGGATCTGAGATGGGGTTCTGGAGCAGAAATTGGGCATTAGGCTAAAAACTCAGAAAATCTAAGTGAACTATGGACTTTCATTAGTTCAATTTTCTTAATTGCAAAAAATTTCATTGATTGCAAAAAGCCTCTTTAATTGCAAAAAATGTATAATACTCAGTTAAGATGGGAACAGTGGAAGGAACAGGGTGAGGTGTATGGGAATTCTGCACAATTTTCTCAATTTTTATATAAACCTAACACAGATCTAAAAAATTAAAATCTATTAAAATGACTATAGTGAATATCTACATGTATACATCTTTGTGGGTTTTATTTCTCTGAGATACATTACTGGAAGTGATACTTCTCTGTGTAAAGATTTGCTTCTTATTAGTTTGGAGATGGTTTTAAAATATGGCTTGATTGCTTTGCAGAGAAATGTTCTTAATTTATAACTCACAGCAGGAGTACATTAGATCTCCCATTCGCATACCACCGCAAATCCTGGGTCTTGTTAATTTAAAACATAAGTTTTCCAAATAAAAATATTTCACTAAAGTATTATTAATGTGGTTGAACATCTTTTCATGTTAGTATTTGACATTAACTCTGAAAATTTATGTGCAAATATACTAATTTCCCAACCCAATCCCCTAAACCTCCAATATTCATAAATTTATCCTTTTTAGCATTAAAGCTGTTTTTTGCATCTTGCTGTCAGTGCTCCTCACCTAGTTTCATCTACTGATCGACCTGGAAGAAACCGCGTGGTGGCCGCCCTTCCAGAATTCACTGCCGTGTCCAAGGTTCGCTGCTGGCCCCTCCTCTTGTTTCCTGTTCCTCAGTCAGGGACACTGGCTCCTCCAAGCAAACTGGTTCTCTCACACCATCTCTGCGTACAGTCGATACATTCTTTCACAGATTACAGCGAGATGGGACCTTCTGACTTAGACCAAATGCTCTTAACTGAATTTTTTTTTATTGATGGACTAATTTAAAAAAAGAAACCGTATTTATACTTATAAGGAAGTTACAGAGAAATGAGGTTGTAGATAGTCACAAAAGAAAAACACGACCATGGTGTTCATTGCCTGTGAATGCCCTGAGCAATGCCTACAACTTCAGTGATTTAAGCAATGTAAATATATTACCGCAAGATTCTGTAGGTCAAGTCCAAGGTGAGTCCTGGGGGCTACGACCGAGGTAGGAAGGAGTAGGGCTGGGTTCCGTTCTGGAGCCTGGCGGGGGGAGGGGGAGCCCACCCCATTTTATTTTCTCTCCTAGAGGCTGTTGCTGTTCTTTGGATCCTGGTCCATTTCCTCATCTCCAAAGCCAGAGAGAAGGCATCTCTGGTCATTTCTCCACAGTTACATTTCCATGTATGGTGACCCATTCACAAGATCCAAGGATTGGGTTGTAGCCATTGCTGGGGAAGGGGGATTTTTCTGCCTCCTACACACATACAATTAAAAAGAAATAGGCTTTTTTGTGTGTGCTAGGAATTTCTATTTTAATATCTAAGAAGCAGAAGGAACATTTCATAAGGCAAACCCATGAGAGAAAATTTAGCCAATAGTAAGGTAATGTTTTGATATGGTCTGCCTTTCTCTCTGTAACCACAGCTGGGGATGTTTTAAATCCTGGCATTAGGGCACTTCTGGAGCAGTGTGGGTTTTCCAGAGCCCATGATTCAGATCTACATTCCCTCATCCAAATCTTGGGCCTGTGTTAGGACTCCGAGTCGACTACCCGTTAGTTGGAACTCAGTCTGAGGGTTTAAGACCTAGGGCGTGGGACTTGATGTGGGTTTGGAGTGACATGCTGGGACCCTATGAATTGATGAGTCGGTATCTGATGCCAACTTTTAAAAGGTAACAAGAGCCAGACTTTTGATTTGGGTTAAGCCCTTTCCCTTTGCGGTCCTAACACTCAGTAGAATATATATATATATATATATATATTTTAACTTGGGGCAAAATGCATCAGTCTGTTTCTTCCTATAAAACAGAGCTAGCGATCACTAACATTTGGGTAGAATGATATGTAAATGTATGTACCTCACGGGAATTTCAGTGGGAATGCCACAAATATTACTTCTGTATCTCTGATCATCTTTTAAAAACCAGGTCCTGCCTTGTTTTATTTCACAGCATGAATTAATAGGTGTAGTTAGTTAGTGACTTAATTTCCACCTTGCTGATTGGACTTTATATTTGAAAAGGACAAAAAACATAGTTTTCTTACATAGCCGCATGTGTCTGGCATCTGGCACTGTTGAATGCACCTAAGATCCGCTCAGTATTTTCAAAGCAAATGAATACCTCGCTAAGCTCCCTCTGTGTCTTAATTCCACGAGTTAAGAATCTCACTCACTAAAACTGGGAGCAGTGACACAGTTTCAAACTGATTGGGGGAAGGATGGTCGGTGCCTCCAGCTGGATGAGAGAAGACGTGAATATAGATAGCCACGTACTAGAGAAGGAACAGTCCCTGACTGTGGGTGAGAGCCCAGGAGATGAGGACTGGGCGGAATCAGTGCAGGTGTCTTCAACGGCACAGGTCTCTAGGCACCTGGGGGCTCAGTAGGTTAAGCGTCTGCTTTCAGCTCAGGTCACCATCCCAGGGTCCTGGCCCTCATCAGGCTCCCTGCTCAGTGGGGAGCCTGCTTCTCCCTCTCCCTCTGCCACTTCCCTTGCTGTGCATACACACTCTCTGTCTCTCAGAGAAGTAAATTAAAAAAAAAAAAATCTTTAAAAAAAAGGGCACAGCTCTCTTCCAAGAACTTGGGGGTGTCTCCAGCACTGTGTTGGCGTACATGTGTGTTTCTGTAAACTTTGCAATGTTGTATTTTTAATTCTTTCTCTCTCATACCTTCCCCAATAACGTGGCACTTTGGGCCAGTCTTTTCCCTACTGCTCATGTCCAACTGTTTGACCCTCCAGAGAAGCTCCGTCTGGAAGACTGGGGCACAGGCCCCAGGACACTAATGGCCCCTGGGCTGCAGGGTTCCCTCTTAGGATCCATATTTCCAGGGCAACATCCACCATGTGCTGCAGAGAATCACCAGGGTCTTAAGGAGCCCTTTTGTTTTCTCGCAGAGGGAATATTTGCTAGAACAGAGGCTACTTGACCTTGAGGCTGGGCACAGAGCACCACCTTGGCAGGACTTTCCATCTGCACTAGTGGAAGTCAAAAAGTAGAAATAGGGTGTGTGTGTGTGTGTGTGTGTGTGCGCGCGCGTGTGACCTTGAAGAAATCTATTCAAATTTATGGGCTTTATTTGCTCAGTTGGTAGATTATGAATTTGGACCTCGGCATTCTAAGAATAACATAAAACCTAGCGCTTTTTAAGCTTTTGCTGTGTGAGGCACGGCGAGGATCACATTTCATCTCCAGAACAGTCTGAATGAACTCAAAATGGCCTACAAATAAAAGATGAGACTATAAAATTATCACAGGAAAGCATAGGGATCATTCTTTATGACCTTGATTTATTAACGGAGTCTCAGTTTAGACACCAAAAAGACAAGCAACAAAAGAAAAATAAATAGTAGATAAGCTTCATAGTTTAGAATAGACTTTGTTAAAATTCAAAACTTCTGTGCACCAAATAACATTATCAAGAAAGTAAAAAGACAACCTACCACATAGAAGAAAATATTTGCAAATCATATATCAGATAAGGGTGTGGTACCCAGGATACACGAAGAACATCTTACGGCTCAACAAAATGACACACAATCCAGTCTTAAAAATGGATGATGACCTTGAATGGACCTGTCCACAAACAAAGCGTACAAGTAGCCAACAGGCACACAAGGAAGCTTCAGCGTCATTGGTCATTAAGTAAATACAAACTGAAATCACAACAGGAGGTCACTTGACACATACTAGGATGCTTAGAATTTTTTTTTTTTAAGTGGAATTAACAAAGTGTTGGCCAGGATGTGGAGAAATGAGAATCTTCATGCATTGCTTGTAGGCATGTGACAGAAAGCAGGAGAGAGTCTGGCTGTGCCTCTAAAACATAGAACTCCCATACAACATGGCAATGCCACTCCTAGGTGTGTATCCACAAGAGGTAAGAACACATGTCAACTTTTAATGTCCACACGGGAACTCCTACACAAATGCTCATCACAGCATTCTTTCCAAGAGCCCAAATTTGGAAACAGCCCAA
This sequence comes from Martes martes, assembly GCF_963455335.1. NCBI lineage: Eukaryota > Metazoa > Chordata > Mammalia > Carnivora > Mustelidae > Martes > Martes martes. Next base: position 3,420,671 of record NC_137899.1, read on the forward strand.
TGTCTGCCAATGGAGAGATGGATGAACAAATTGTTGTAAATACATGCAGTAAAATATTATTCAGCCATAAAAAATGAGGCACTGATCCGTGCTCCAACTTGGATGACTCATAGGGATGTGAAAAGAAGTAGTGGGTTACGACATTGTCAGTGCCCTAAAGGTTGGGCACATAGTGACGGCTAATTGCACATAATATGAATTTAACCACAATAAAGAAGCAATTACTGTAATTTACTATATAAATACCTTAAAAAAAGAAAGAAAAGCTGTATAGCTATCTCAAGGGGAGTGCAAAAAATTTGGCATAATCCAACATCCAGTAGTGCATCCATTCTTGAAAAATTCTCAGCAAAACAGTAGTAGGAGAGGATTCCTGCTTTCCAGTGTAAAGGGCACCTGTGAGAATCCTCTAGCCAGCATGATACTTAATGAAAGACTGAAGGTTCCCCCCAAGATCATAATAAGAAGGAGAAGATTGTCTATGCTCTCTGTATAAATAAGAGGGTGGTGGATTTATCACACTGGAATAACATATAAACAAAGAGGTGTGTTGTCACCCATGGCAAGGGAGACACAAGGGAGATATTCTCAGCGCTCATGAGAAAGAGAGCCCGGTATAAAGACCTGCCGGGTCCAGAGAACCCTGATGTCCAGTCAGCAGAAAGGACCAATCAAGCTAAGAACTTTGCAGGAGGTTTGCAAACAGGGTTGGCTCGTTTGTTGGAAGAGGAACAGAAGCACAAAACGGGAAGGCAGGAGAAATTAGGTGTGCTCCCTTCATTGACCCGTCTCCTACTCTCCTTCCCGAGGTGGGCTTTTAGCAGGAAGTGGGAGAAGTATTTTCCTCTAAAGCAGGAAATACATTTTGGCTATTACAAAAAACACTGCACGTTTGCCTGACGTGACGAGGGACCTACGTGTTCCCTAAGAGAGAGCACACATCTCTGGGACCTGTGCAAGGTTTCATCTGGGAATCCCTGTCCCAACGCTGTGGGTATCGAGAGCATGGAAGACAAAATGCATCACTCCTGCAGATTATGCCCGTGCAAAGTAGGGCTAATACCAGCAAAGAGGAAGAAGAAGCAATCAATATTGTTCCTCCTACTTCGATAGGCATCGGTATTACAATTCCGGCTTAGAATTCCTCATATAAATAGTCCTGTCTGCTGCCTTGGCATGTTCTTTCGGTGAGGCAACTCACAGAAATGAGTAGTATAATATAGAAGCAATTAGACATTTCTACATCCCCTGTAAAATATCCCATCAGAATAGCACCCAGTTATTAGAAACCAGGATTTTCCCCACAATTAGGATTTCTCGGTCCTGGGTGTTCAGTTGCAGCTGAGATGCACATCCACAGCTCCGACCGCCCTCCACCCTGCCCCTGGGATGCAAAACCAAGAAGGACCACGGACTCTTCTTGCCACAAGCCTCTGCATTGCTGCTTTAGGGTCGTGGCCTGAAAGACTCCTTCCCCTCACTGATGCTGACATCTCGCTGCCACCACTGAATTCAGACCTCACCCACCCTAAAGCTTCCCCTCATCTAGTTCTACCTTAATATTTTTTTCAACCCACCAAGGCTGCAAAACTGTAAGTGTCGAGCCATGTTTTATAGCCAGGTAGCCTGTTCAATATACCTGCTCAATGGATGCATGAATGAATGCATGAATGAATAAACAAACGAATGAATGGCGTTGAATAAACAAATTAAGAGAGAGATTGACAACATCTTCCTCTCCTGGGAGCAGAAAGAGTGAGCCGTAGTATCGATCCACACCCGGCAGATCTCAGCCATGGAGGCTTAGTAAACTGGAAAATCTCTTGCCCACAGCATTTGTCCAACACTTACTCCCCTTCTCTCTTTTCCACCTGTGGGGAAGTCAACATCATCCTGGTTCTTCAGTGACTTCCCAGCATTGATTTCCCCTGACTGTTTTCAAAACAAGCCTGAATCTCCTAAAAATGAGGGATCCACAACACCGATCTTTGGCCATTGGAGGACAGGGGATGGAGTTCCCGACCCCAAAGGCCAGCTCACTGCCTTCCTTTCCACTCTGTGCCAGCAAATCTCTCTACCCTGCATACCGACACACATGGTATGCTTGCCTCACTTCCACTCACTGTGTAGACAATCTCATCTTCACTCTCGTCAGAGACCATGCCAGGTCGGAGCTCCGTTGCATCCTGTGATTAACATATAAACATACCATAATGAGAGTTAAATCATTAGAGTTGGGTTGGTTCAGGGTAGTGTGTGAGAAGAAATTGTTTGTGACTGAACAGAGGGATGCTGAAATAATTTCTAGATGAAAGTTAATGCATTTGTGTATGACAAGAATCTTTGAAGACTGACATTTGTTGAAGTGGTCATGGGGACACTAAAGCTGGCTGCTAAGATGTTGGAGTTATATAAAGGCAAAGTCTCAAAACCCCAGAAGCCCCAATGAGAAGAAGATTTATAAAAATCCCCAAAATTTGTATATAATTTTAGAAAATACAAAGCTCATGATAGTATAGTTTGTTTTGTGTTTTTCTTCCCATCTGTGTGAAAATCCATGCAAAATGTCTTTTCGTATGATTCAAGTTCCAAAGTGTTACCAATGGTCTATAAGAACCTACAGAATGCTCCATAGCCTACTGCTACTAATTCCCCCTGCCCCTGGTTATGTCGTCTTTGGTCCTTCCTGCCTCAGGGCCTTTGCACATTCTCTTCCCTCTACCTTTGCTGCTCTAGTCCAAGGATCTGTCTGGATCATTCTTTTCCTCCCTCAAGTATTTGCTCAAATACAACTTTCTCCATAAGGTCTTTCCTGACTACTCTGCTTGAAATTGCAACCCTCTGCCCCTTTTGTGTTTCTCTTTCTAGGTTTTATAATTCTCTATGGCGTTTATCACCTTCCATTACACTGTATAATTTACCTATTTATTTTATTGTTCATGTGTATCTATCTATCTGAAATGTAGTTCTCAGAAGGCAGGAAGTTCTGATTATTGGGTTTCACTGTATCTTCCAAGTCTGCAATTGTGCCTGGCACAAACAAAATATTCATGATCTGTCACATAAATAAATAAATAAATAAAAATAGTGAAGAATCACGTAGATTTGTCTTTTTGTCTGCCATACATGTAATACATTTTTAATTTATTATGAGCTTCGATTGTGAAACTTAACCTTCTTGAATACCAGAAACCTCCCTGCCCTTTTTAATCTATAAACTAACCAGATTCTCCCATAGCTGATTAAATAATTCTGGTGATTTTAATGATTGGCCTACATTGCCCTAGGAAGGATGCGTTGGCCATGGTTGTTATTGAAGGTTTTTGACATAATCCTAAGACCAAGCTGCACAGATAATTTCCAAGACTGTGTAAATATGAACAACAAAAGAGCATATGCTAACCTGTGCGCATTAACAGATGATCAAATCTGTGGAAAGGAACTCTTGAAACAGAAAAAAACATAGTGAAAAATACCTATCACCCCTAAACTCACTTCCTTCAATGGTCATTACCAGTTTGGAACACGCGCACGCGCGCGCGCACACACACACTGAGCCCTACATAATCACAAATGGTCTGTTTTGTTCCCATTATTCCTGCATATTTTTTGTCCCACCCTAGAACTCTCCCGACACCCTCAGTGCAGTCCAGGGTGGGAGGGAATTTGGCTGCAGGCAGGACCCTTTGCTGGACTCAGTGATTCGTGGTTTTTCAAGGCCATTTCTCTTACTATAGAGGTACGCATGCCCAATCCAGGGAAACGTAAAGACATGAAAACATAAATAAGCAAACAAAAACCACACGTAATTCCACAATTCAGAAATGGCATCTGTCTTTCAAAAATGTCGTGATGTTTACTTCTAGAAGTCCTGTAATGTGTTTTCATTCATGTAGGTATATTTTCACAGAATCGGGGTCATTTGGTACATCCTGTTTGTTATCTACTTTCTGCGGTGTAATAACCACGAACATTTTCATCCCCAGTTAATCTTTCTGTGTATTGCCTCTGTACCATTTATCAGCTACCCCAATGGAGTTATTAAGAAATTTGTTACAACTAAAGTTACAGAATAATCAATCTGGATGCTAAATGACATCTAAAACACATCGTACTCCCCTTTTTTATTTGTGGTGCATACTGTTGCCTCTCCTGTTCAGCCTCCAGCTGTGATCCATGTTCCTGGAGAGTTTTCGTCCAGGAGAGAAATATGATGCTTCACCTCTCACTCTCAATTTTTTTACAGTGGGTGATGTTTTTGACAGTATCTCATGCTTCCTCTGACCACAGATGACAAAGAGTGGCGTTGGACGGCCCGTGTCTGCCTGCTACTCTCTTCCCACCTTCCAGCTTTCTTTCAGGGCTCTCCCTGTGTGGGAACCATTGGAGCATGGACACAGAGCTGCTTGTAGTCAAAGCTGCCACAATAAATAACGTAAGAAACAACTTTTCTTGCCCTTAATTACAAATTTAGTTTGCATTTACAATTCTTTCGGGATTACAGGTTCAAATCATGGGACAGTATTGCATGCACACATATGCACACACGTTTGTGCACACATGTCTGGGAGACATTAATAAAAATACTTTGATTAATTCATTACTTTTGATGTTGGCAATGTGTAAAGCAAGAGGAACAGTGCTCATTGGACAGAAATTTGCTACAATCCCTTTGGAAGTCCTTTTGAGATCCTTTGTTGCATTTTAATAGCCAAAGAGGCAACACCTGGCATCAGCCTCCAGGAGCACTTGTGTATTCACCCCTGCATGAACGTACAATAGCAACAGCAATTCTGAAAGCAAAATAATAGTAATAATAATAATAAACATAGGCAACTGAAGATACGAGGACATGGGCAATAGTATGGCTATGGGATCTTCTGTCAATGGAATGCCCCATGGTGGAGGGAATGGATTCTGCCAGAAGCAAGAATGGGGACAGACCTCAAGAAGTGGGCTGAGGGAAAATGGTCGAATGCAGACCAACACGCACACGGGACCTGAGAAATTGCTCTGCTTTGCCCGTGTGAATGGGGAGAAGGGAACAGAAATCCAAGACCTGTAATTTTTATTTATTTATTTTATATATTTATATTTATATTTAACTTTATTTATTTTAGAGAGAATGAGAGAGGGTAGGGGCAGAAGGAGAGAGAATCCCAAGCAGAATCCATGCTGAGCCCAGAGCCCGAGGTGGGGCTCGATCTCACAACCCTGAGATCATGACCTGAACTGAAACCAAGTCAGAAGCCTAACTCACTGAGTCAGCTGGGCACCCCGGGATCTATTATAATTCCCAAAACACTCTTTAAAATTCTACTGGTGATCATTTAATTATGTCTGATGATCCAAAAGTTTATCTTTAATTGGCTTTCCGTCCCTGGGTTTTCTTGTCTATAGAACGGGAATGGTGGACAAGAAACCCGACTCGATAGAGCTGGTACAAGGGTGACCATGTGTCTGTTTAAAGGGTCACAGAGGGGACCCATCACCTGACACGATGCCCAGGAACTGTTTTTACTATGAAAGAAAGCAGAGGATGCTCCAGGAATTGTCAGTTGTCAGGTCAAATTCCAAATTTCTCCACCTCACACCAGACACTAAGCACAATTTACAAAATTAACTCCTTTTTAAAAATAAATGTAAAAATTTTTAAAAAATGGCATTGCTTTGAGGTGTGAGACACAATGTTGCCTTGCACATAAAGGTCAACAAGACATCCCGAGTGCGACTTGATGAGTACTTCCATATTCTCCTCAAATTTATTTTATCGCCTTGACCTTTTCTCCCAGGCTCCGCTGAGTGATTCCACTGGTTTGCTGAATACATTCTGCAGCCGTGTTCCGCTTCGTGAAGAATGAGCTCTTCCCCGTGTCGGTACAAACACCAGTTTCACGTTGGAGTGATTCCGGAGGGGGTTACAACTGTGAGCTTGTTTATCAAATAATAAATATTACTCCTTAGTTGGGCATGGTTTATTGCGAGGAGAAGAGGGTGGGTTGGAACACTGGTGGGATAGCACTGTCTTAGCATACGATACGATACCACAAGACCCCCGGGAGGTACCTGCCCCTCTAGAGAGGAACCTGCAGCTCTCTCAACAAAATAAACCCAACATGACCTTAAATAGTCAGCAAAACATTCGTGATTTAGATTATTCTCCCATCGACAGCCCCCAAACTTTAAACAAGTTAGAGAGCTTTCGATGCCCAATACAAACACCGCAGATCCACTATGAGAAATGATTCATGATCCTTTGTGAAATTATGGAAACATGTTGTAGCTGAAAAGAATGTCCTCTTTTTCTGTAAGAGAAAGTAGGCAGACAGAAGGAAAGGAGTTCCCCAACGTAAACACAAGGAAGTAGGAAAACCGTGTAGGAGAGCATGTCCTTCCCTCAGGGAATACATCCCCGTTCTGAGTGAGGAAAGATCTGCCCCGCTGGTGGACATTCTTTCATATGCATTCAGACTCTATTCTGGGAGAGATAGGCGGGAGTTTGAAAAGGAGGCTCTGTGGTACAGTGGCATGAATCATTCGTGGTAAGTTTTCATCATCAAGGATTGCAGATGACCACAGCCATGCAGCAGAACCCGCACAGGAGACGTGGGCTGCCTGGGCATTCTACAGGCACGCCCTGGATACTGGAGGACAGGGGCTGAGGGACCGCCACCACCCTGGGGAACACGGTGGGAAAAAGCTAGAAAAAAAGCTAGAACTGTGAGAGAATGGGGGAGGTCCCAGGGAGTAGACATGCTAGTTCCAATTCTACTATACTTACTGGGATACCTTGGTCAACTCGCAGAAACTCTCTGAGCCCTGGGGTCCTTATGTCAGAATAATCAGGAAGAGTCACTCCTTAGAGGATTACTGAGAGAATTGGGCTGAACCATGCTGGGTCAGAGGTAGGTTCCCTTTTCCTCTGCATCAACTTTAGAGCTGTCAGCCTCCTGGTCCAAAATGCTGAACGAAAACGTTGCATGGTATTATGCCTATGTTCAAAAAACTTCATGACAACACATGAAAAATTCAAGACGTTCAAAATTAATAATGCTTTCTTATCCATTGTCTCATGTAATAAATTCCTCATTCCATCCCAGTTGACATGATATACGATGTTCTATTCTTTTCCCATCAGAAAAATTACTACCGTGATATTCCGAAAGAGCATATGGAAACATACTTTAACCCTATTATCTTTGCCACCAGAGACAGAAAGATGCACAATTTACCCTGGAGGGAAGAAGGATCAAATACTTAGATGCAATTCATTGTGATTTCTAGGCCTCTTGAGCTATTTTCGTTTCTTGTCAGCTGAATTTTAATATAATTTTGATCTTCATAAGATAATTTTAAGTGGGATTTTAACTCCACGCAATCTTAATTGTTCCTCCTGTGAGTATTTAATCAAGAGTGACGTAAAATTATAGGACAAGTTCTTTTAACACAGGTGAATTGTATGTACTCCAGGAAAGCTAATATCAGATGCCACGTTTCTGAATTAGGGTTTAAGATATAACTGTGGGGAATTCGGCTAATGCCCATTTTGGGTAAGGACGTTCAGGTAAATGCCAACACGGAGATCAAATCAGAATGTCAGGCCAGGTAACGCAAAATTAACAAATACATAAAGGCATTCAAGAACCTTCAAGGAACTGAGAACTTGCCACCCAGAATCTGGGAGAAGAGGTATGCCCAGAGTTAAGCACATCATTCTGGTGCTCTTTTGACAGCGAGGTCTCTGCGGACTTCGTAAGTTTGGGGATGTGCCAAGAAGAAAGCCAGCTGTCACAAAAACAAGCAGACAAAAGCCAGAGTTCAGGGACCACAAGGCAGAGGGTCCCTGCTTCGTCCCAGGCTCTGTGTTGGGCTCCACAAAGCTACTACTCGAGAGTAAATGTGAACACAGGATAGACCAGGCCTCACAGGGACTGAAGCTCAGCTGGGAATCGTTTTGCCGTCTGACTGGATTACATTGATCCGGGGTCCCAAGCGGCCTTGGAGGAAGGCGATATCGTATTAGCCTCAGATCACCCATGGAGGATTCACATACAATACTGAACGCACAATGGAAACAATCAGAAATTTGAAAAGACAAGACTACGTGGCAGAAAACCAGAGCAACTACACTCAAACATGTCCGTGGAGAGCCAGATAATGGGTACGTGAGACCACATCATGAATAGGTGACCAAAAGATCAGTGACCTAGATGAATTAGAAGACAATATCCAGACTAACGTATCAAGAGACAAAACCGTGAAACACTCAGAAGAAAAAGTCGTGAGATAGGTCAGATGCAGGAAATATGATTACATGTAATTGGGATCCCAGCAGGAGAACACTAATGACAGAAGTAGCAGTTGAAGGGATAATGGTGTGAATGTTGTAAAAATGTTTACAGTTGTCAAGCCCCAGATTTCAGAGACACCAAGAGATGGAAGTGTGCATCTCAAAAATACACCTAGAAATATGATTTTTAAAAAGATTTTATTTATTATAGAAGAGAGAGAGCAAAAGAGGAGGGGAAGGGGCTGAGGGACAAGCAGACTCCCCCTGAGACCCTGGGATCATGACCTGAGCTGAAGGCAGATGCTTAACTGACTGAGCCACCCAGGCGCCCCTAGAAAGATGATTTTAAAAAGTCAAAAGGTAAAGACTAAAAGAACAACCTTAAGGAAGAGAGAGAAAATAAGGGCAATGTCCAGAAAGCCCCAGTGAGAACTTAAATGAACATCTGCACAGGATCAATGGAAACTAGAAAGCCAGGCAAAGGTGTAGAAAATTCGGCAAGAGAATGAAAACATCACACACAAGCATCAGTCTTCAAGACAATGCATCTATCAATGATACCAAAGGAATAAATACATTTTTCTTTTTGGGGGAAGGGGGAGAGAGGTGTAGAAGTGGGGGAGGGGCAGGGGGAGAGGGAGGGAATCTCAAGCCGACTCCACACCCAGTGTGGATACCTATGCGAGGCTCAATCTCACCACCCTGAGATCATGATCTGAGCTGAAATCAAGAGTCAGATGCTTAACCCACTGAGTCATGCAGGTACCCCAGAAATAAATCCATTTTATTTATTTATTTATTTTTTAAAAAGATTTTATTTATTTTTATTTATTTATTTTTTTAAAATTTATTTTCAGCATAACAGTATTCATTGTTTTTTCACCACACCCAGTGCTCCATTCAATCTGTGCCCTCCCTAATACCCACCACCTGGTTCCCCCAACCTCCCACCCCCCGCCCCTTCAAAACCCTCAGGTTGTTTTTCAGAGTCTGTAGTCTCTCATGGTTCACCTCCCCTTCCAATTTCCCTCAACTCTCTTCTCCTCTTTGACACACAGAGATCACAAGTGGGCAGAGAGGCAGGCAGAGAGAGAGGGGGAATCAGGCTCCCTGCTGAGCAGAGAGCCCAATGCGGGGCTCGATCCCAGGACCCTGAGATCATGAGCTGAGCTGAAGGCAGAGGCTTTAACCCACTGAGCCGCCTAGGCACCCCAGAAATAAATCCATTTTAGACAAATAAGATTGGTCACCAATAGGTCTTCATTAGGAAAACTAAAGATACCTTTCATTCAGGAGGAAATGATCTAAGATTAAAACAGACATTCAGGGGCGCCTGGGTGGCTCAGTGGGTTAAGCCTCTGCCTTTGGCTCAGGTCATGATCTCAGGGTTCTGGGATCGAGTCCCGCATCTGGCTCTCTGCTCAGCAGTGAGCCTGCTTCCCCTCTCTCTCTGCCTGTCTCTCTGCCTACTTGTGATCTCTCTCTCTGTCAATAAATAAAAAACAAACAAACAAACAGACATTCATTAGTAATGACATATTATGTCTATGAGTAAACTTGTGCTCATTTTATGTGTTATTTGTGTCATTCATGGACATAAATATTATATGTTTTTACATACAGTTGACCCTTGAACAACACTGGGGCTTGGGGGCCATCCCCTCATGTAGTCATAAATTCACCTATGGCTTTTTACTGCCCCAAAACTTAACTCCTAATAATCTACTATTGACTAGAAACCTTACCAATGATATAAATAGTCAATTAACACATATTTTGTTTGTTAAACTTATTACATTTTGTATTCTTACAATTAAGTAAGCCAGAGAAGAGAAAATGTGATTAAGAAAATCGTAAGGAGAGAAAATACATTTACAGTCCTGTCCTGTATTTATCCAAAATTATCTCCCTATAGATGAACCTGCCTAGTTCAGACTGTGCTGTTCAAGGAGCAACTGAAAGATGCATTTATATAATCTATAATCTGGTTATAATCAAGAAAATTAATATGCAAGAAAACAAGAGTATAGATTTGAAAGAAGGTAAATTGGGTTAATTAATATTGGACAATTCCCACATTATAAGAAATTAAGAAATTCACTTGTAATAACTCATGTATCAAAGAAGAAATCAGTAGCAATTAGGAAATGTTTGAGTAACAGTAAAAATGTTCAAAATTAAACATGTAAGATACAACTAAGCCATGGAGGGAGGGACCGTGACAGTCATAACCAAGTACCTTAGAAAAGACAGGGGGTAAAGATCTATTTTCCAAAGATCCATCTAAAGAAAAAAAGAATACTTATTGAACACAAAGGAAGCAAAAAAAAAAAAAAAAGGCAATAATAGAATAAAAAAGAAATAATGACACAGAAAAGAACCCTAGACCAGAGAGAAGAGACAGAGTGTGCGCACATGGAAGGGAGCATATAGTCAATACTGTGAATGACAAAAGTCCATCGCTAGGATATGATCACATTCAAAACACAAGAGGATGGCTTCACATACATCCAAATGAGCAAACCTGGAAGTTTAGATGGCATGAGCCAAATCCTAGAAAAACACAGTTTACCCAAATGGACAGAGAAAAATGGAAAACCAAATGTGTTTTATACATATTAATTAAAGAGATTAAACTCCCAGTCAACCAAAGATAAAAATCTATTCCAAAGGCTAAACTAAGTTTTTTCAAACTCATTTTATGAGATTGACATAACTGTTAAAACATCCTGAGAAGGACAAAATGAATTAATGGCACTCTTGTACTTTCCAAAATCTTTGGACATTGGGACTGGAAATAACCAGAAAGATTACCTCATTCTACAGATGAAGAAGTTGAGTCACAGAGGACAATTCAACTCTGAAATCCAGATTCCCACCACATTATGGAATCTACTAAGTTATGTGGTCAAGTTAAGGTCAAGAATACTATTGCCTATCTAAATATGGCGGCTAAATACGGATCTGCCAGCACCTTCCACTGCCATCCAAATGTCCTTCCATAATTTATCCTTAATATGCTGCCATTAAGCTGTAATCCCAAGAAATCACTGAAAGCAAGCCAGTTTCCAGTTCATCACAGGGGAACGGGATTTATCCAATTATATTATTCAAGCGGTCTTTTTGATATGGAAGATGCACACAGAGACACACAAAATGTGATCCTTAATCTCATTTCCAAATAGCCCTCAAAGGCAGACATATTTAAAATAAAGGAAGTGAATGACTACAATGAGAAAATGCAGGGGTGCCTGGGTGGCTGTGTCAGTTAAGTGTCTGCCTTCGGCTCAGGTCATGTTCTTGGAGTCGTGGGCTCGAACCCCGAGTCAGGCTCCCTGCTCAACAGGGAGTCTGCTTCTCCCTCTGCTGGCTGTTCCCCCTGCTTGGGCTCTCTCTCTGTCAAGTAAATCAATCAATCAATCAATCAATCAATAAAGTCTTAAAAAAATAAAGTAAAATGAGAAAATTTCAAGAATACAGAAAAATAAACAATGAATGTGAAATTCGCATACAAGCCTCGTCTCCAAAGGTAAGCACTGACCCTATGTCCATTTTGATGTACATGGACATTTGTTGAATATACAGAGAACATACAGAAATATTAAATATATATGTATATCTGGCAAAATAGATATAAACATATACAAACATATACTTCACTTGTTTGCACAAATTATGTCACACTCCACACACTTGCTTTCCTCACTTACCCTCAGGTCCTGGAAGCCTGCATCTTTCCACAGAGCTACAATTCTTGCTTTTCAGCAAAGCCGGTTTTGGGTGACTATTACCTGTGGATGCTTTGGGCAAGCATGATTCCAGACATGAGTTTTGAGCTCATCTTTTTTTTTTTTTTCCCCCAGAATTTTCTTTAAAGACAGATGGATTTTTTGATTAACTTATATTCACAGGTTTGCAGGAAAAATGAGCAGTTTTTTCTTTTTTTTAAGATTGTATTTATTTATTTGAAGAAGAGAGAGAGAGAAAGCACAAGCAGGGGGAGGGGCAGAGGCAGACTCAGACTCCCTGCTGAGCAGGAAGCTCCACAGGGGGGCTTAACTTGGGGCTCGATCCCTGGACCCCAAGATCATGACCTCAGCGGAAGGTAGATGCTTAACTGACTGAGCCACCCAGGTGCCCCAAGGGCAGTTATTTTTCTAGTATATGTTGTCTCTTCATAACCTGCCAACTAGAGGTTCCACTGACTTGAACACATGATCCAAGAAAGAATGCATTTTCGTAATTCATACATGAATGGTATGACTACAAATACCACCCCAAAGTTATTGTTTTTTTTTTCCTATGCATGGCATTTCTACATTTTTGATTCGGAACTTGTACTTTGTGTTTCATTGTCTCTTCCGAGAAACTCTACTTACTCACAGCCAGATTTCACGGTTCACCACGCAAAGACTGCCTTCGGCGGGAGGATTCTGAGCACTATCTTTGGACACGAACATTGTTACAGATTTCTTCCAGGTTTACACGGTCTGGGGTGAACAGCCACGTACATGTTTTGGTTGTATCACCGATCACTCGAGACAAATTCTTTGAAGTGGGATTACTGAGCCAGGAATATGAGTCCTGATCTTAAGACACATCAGAGACTTCGATGTAAGGCTGTAGATATACTGATGTTTTTCTTGTTGAACGAGTGCCCGTCAATGAATAATGCATACGGCCCCGGTGGCGGGGGGGGGGGCGGGGGGAAACATAGGAATGCCCCTGGGACATCAAGTACACAGGCAGGCTGGAGAGACGAGGCTCTGAGATGTGTTAGGGGGGGATGGGGATGACTTTAAATGAAAAGCTATTAAAAATAAATAAAAAAGCACACCTCGCTGGTATCACATGGAATTGCACCTCGGAGGAAAGGAGGGAATGGAAAGTACTTAACACTCCCAGTGCTGGAGCTGGGAAGAGAATAAGTCCTCAGGCTGGACCAGACTCAGGGAGGGGGGCAGTTTGCTCTGTGATGAGCCCGAGTCTCTGCTGTGCCGTCCTGTGCACTGCAGTATGCCGGGGAGAAGCTCGGGGCTCAGGTTGCAGTGCAATGATGGATGGAGCCCGTGAGGCTCCTGGGCTGGAAATTGATGGGGCGGGAACCCAAGGGGCAGCTGCAGGATGTGGCCGTCCGATCCTGAGATGCTAGGAGGCAGAAGAGGGCTGTTTCTGCTCCAGACTTCACCGGACTGGAGGTGGCCGGCCAATCTGAACAGTGTGCAGAGCAGAAAAAGAAGGAGGAAGGTTGGTCTCCACAGGGGAGAAGCCTGCAAAGGATTGGAAGAAAAGCAAAGAAGGAAGACAGAGCTGGCATGAGGGCTGAGAGGAGAGCGGCATCCCTCCCCCTTCTTCCTTCTCACGCACTCCACAAACGGCATGTACTCATCAGCCCAGGAGCCCGAGACTTGCTTCTAGAATGTTCTGCTCACTCTGTGCCAGTTAGACTTACACGGTGCACGGCATTGCCCAGATCAGGATTGTTCCCAAGTCTTCAGACAGTGTGGCCCCAACTGAGCCTCCGGATAGATGCAGTCTGTGCACAATATTGCCAGTCATCCATACTGCTCTGTTTGCAAGTGAAAGGGACGTATCATTTCTTCAGGAGGACCTAGCATAGAGCCAGGTGAACAGGAGGAACCACAGGGCATGGGGGAGGAGGGATCTTGCATGGCTTTCAGAATAAATCAACACCGGAGGGGACTGTCCCCAGCCTCCCTCCGTGTGCCAGCAAGACCCTGGCACTCTGCCCTGTGGGGTTCCTCTCCTTGCTGAAGAAATGAAGGGATGATATACCAAAACCTCTAAAATGTTTTCAATCCAGAAAGATCAGGGAGGACAACGCCACTCTCTTCTGTTTTAAACCTGTGCCAATGGCTTTTAGAAGGATGATAAAGCCAGAAAGCAAAGCAGGGGAATAATATGTGAAAATCTTTAACGAAATAAAAAGGAGAGTTGCCACAAAAATACTTCCAGAGCACTGTTTTGGTTTTTTTTTTTTCCCCTGAAAATAAAATTTTTCCGTTGCATGGTATTTTAATCCAAATTACACTGGGGAGTTGAAATGAAACCGTCAGACTGCAGTCCGTTTATTTATCTAACCAGGAGACCACACTAGTTTCTAAGCAATTTTGTTTCATTTCTCTGTCTTGCTGTGTCATGTTGCATATCAGAGATGCAATTGGAAATGAAATTATCTGTAACCACGTTACCTTAATAGTATTTATTTAAAATGCAACTGTTCTTCTCGGGTACTTTATAAATTCTCAGAACGCAATACAGTAATATATTAGCTAAGGGATATGCATAAAATTACATTTTAAGACGTGCTGAAGATTCAATCAGCAGGTAGCGGGAGGTGGGTGTGTACGTGTGGCCGCCGGCAGGCATGGGCGCAGAGTACCTGGGAAGGAAGGTTTTCTCTGGAAAGCTCGATTACTGCATTTGACCCTGTTGGAACAGAGCACTCTGACCATGGCGCTGGGGTGCACTTGTTCACCAGTCTGTGGGAAACAAAGCCTCCGGGGTCCCTGGAGCACGGGTGAGATTCCCTGCTGGGTTCTCAGGAGCCAGTGAGTTCACACCCTGTGCAAGCGATATTCGTTTTCTGGAACTCTCACCTGGAGTTTAATATTTACACCAACCACAGAGCCCATGGAGTCACATCATTTCTCAGAAGCAATGCTTTTTCATTTGGAGCTGGAGGTCTCTCGGGGGATGCTCTGAGAGGAGGCCATCCTGCAGGAGTCTCTGTGCCAACGTGTGTCACTGTCTCGTGACTCACCTCCGTGGCCCACATGGTCCTCGGATCTGGCAACGCATGTACATCTGTGTGTCGACTATCTGTGTGTGTATCTCGGTCCGGGTCTCTCTGTGAATGTGTCTTTGTGTTTGTGTTTCCATGTCTGTGTTTCTGGACTGGTGTGTGTGCTTGGTTGGGGCTTTGTGCGTGTGTCTGCGTTGGTGTGTGTAGGGACGTGTATATTCGTGTGGGTATGTGTGTGTCTGGTGCTATGTGTGTCTGGGTGTGTATCTATTTAGAATCCACACTCCAGTACCCCCCCGCCTTGGGGCCTTGTCAGTGTTCATTTCAGTTCCTGTCTTTATCGTTTCGTATCTGGAGGTGTTTATTCACACAGAATGCCCTCTGCAAAGGGCTAGCTATTTATATTAATTCTCTGCATGCTTTCTAATCCAATAGTTCTGTGCTCTAGGTTTATGTGCAGCTTTCTGTGTCTGTACGATGATAGGGCAGATGCTGTATTTCTCACTGGAATATGACCACAAAAGGGATTTCCGTGATGCCCGGTGATAGGACACCTGTTCTGCCTCTTTCCTGTCACACAGTTCTTTGGCCTGGGCAGCCTGGGGGCTGAGCCGACCGGATCACCTCCCTCCCATTCTTATGTGGGTTGAGACATTCTCCTCCTGCTTCTTTGCCATTTTAAAAACCCAGGATGCCTTTGGATTGGACTGAAGTTAGGCTCACAAGGGTAATAGCATTAAATAAATTTTGGGCAGTTTGTGCAGGAAACCCTCCTCCAACACCTCTAAAATCCTCCTAAATCTGGGAAACCTTCATATAACAAAGGTCAAAGGGGGCATAACAATAAGAAGGACAATTATTTACTTTCATTAAAAAATGACCAATTATTTCCTATAATTATAACATTATGAAAGCTGTAAAAGAAAGTACTAATGAGAGAGAGAGAAAGAGAGAGAGGGAGAGAGGGGGAGAGAAGGAGACAGAGAGAACTCACCAATTTTATAATGACAGCAAAAGCTGGACAAGACAGTACAAAAATAAAAGATGATTCACACTTGAAATTTATATGTGAAAATTCTAGATAACAAAATACCCAACATGATGCAACAGCACATATGGTGATTATAGGCTTATGAAGATCCCCACCTTCTGGTGTTGATGCCTCATGGAATTTCACCCTTTGAGTCTGGGCTGAATTTAGTGACTCACTTCAAGTGAATCAAAAGGCAGTAGAAGAGATGAGATGTCACTTTTTCAATTAGGTTGCAGAAAAGACTGCGACTTCTGTCTCAGGAGGCCTCTCTGTTATGTGCTTGATTGGTGGAAGCTAGCTGCCATGGCCCCGGGGAGGTCCGTGTGGTAAGGAACTGGAACAGCTGACGGCCCATACTGCCAAAGAGCTGAGTCCCGCCGGCCATCGCTGTATGAGCTCAGAGGCAGATCTTCCTCGTGAGAACCTTCAGATGAGACTGCAGCCCCGTCGATGCCTTGTTGCACCCTTGTAAGTGACCCTGAGTCAGAGGCTCCCAGGTAATATGCTCTTGGGCTCCTGACCCACAAAAACCCAGAGATTATACATGCTTGCTTAACGAGGAACAAAGCTTGGGGTAAATTGTTACACAGCAATAGATAATTTATTTGTTTCTCTTCTTTAAAGATTTTGTTTATTTATTTGACATGCAGAAAGAGAGAGAGAGAGTAAAATCTGGGGTGGAGGGAGAGGGGGAAGCATGTCCCCCACTGAGCAGAGAGCCTGATGTGGGGCTCCATCCCAGGACCCTGAGATCATGACCTGAGCCAAAGGCAGACACTTAGCTGACTGCACCCCACAATAGATAATTTCTATGGTAAATTTACCTTTGTTCTCCACGACAACTAAATTTATCACATAAATTCAAAGATTTAGGAAATTTCCCCATTTATTGGTTCACCAAAAAAAATGTTAGGTATGGACCTTCTGCTTCATGAAAGTAAGAGAAGTGACTTCTGCCCTCAGAGAGCTTATATAACACTCTAAGGAAAGACAATTAAACTAGTCATTGTAAAAATGTGTGATGTTCACTTATTTGATAGCATAAGCAAATGCTTATGCATTTGCTTACCATTATTTACTATCTTTCTCAAGAAAGACCTTTCTGATGACATGATATTTGAACTACTCTCTGAAGATTGACCTGGAACTTCCGAACAATGACACCAAGTGTCTTCTGCCACTGCCCAGAGAGGAAGGGGCTAACAGCACATCTGTAGACTTGGAAGAGTTTGGGGCATGAAGAGAAGGAGAGAAAGGGGTGGGGAGCTGGCCTGGAGTTAGATCGTGAAGCTCCTCACAGGGCACCGTGAAAAGTTTGGAGGTCGTTTTCCAATCAATAGGAATTTAACAAGGCATTTAAAACAAGATGATGGCATATTCGGATCTCATTTTTGGAAAGTAATCTGGATTTACTGTGTAAAATTTCTGAAAATGGGATAATTATGGAGACAAGCAGACAAGTTAATAGCTTGATGGTAGGATAGCTAGAATGATGTTCTAGATCATGGACATTTGTAATGAGAATAGAATCAAGGGAAATTTGAAGGAAAAAAGGAAACCGTTGGTGACTAGTTTGGAGGTAGGAGTAGGGGAAAAGAAAGAAGAGGACAGGTTCAGAGTTTCTGCCTTAGGATTCTGGGTGTGTGGTTTAGAAGGAAAATCCTGTTTGGTCCACCTCCTGTGTTTCTGTCCTGTGGTCTCCTTTTACCCTCACGTGAGACACTTTATTCTGACACTTCTGGTCACCAAATGTGTGGGTGTTTTTTTGTTTTGTTTTGTTTTTTGGTCCTCACACCAAGTAATTCTCTGGGACACCAGCTTGGTGTCCACAATTTAACTCAATTTTGACACTATCTACCTGAGGTGGTGTCAGGTCCCTTGCAGTTTAAGCACTCAGTCTAAGACTGCCCCCCACCTCAGATGCCAACTGTAGTCAGTCCCCATGTCACCCACAACTTCTGCTTGATTTAGATATAAATTGGAGGTTACCACAGTGCCCTCTTCAGTTTTGATTAATTTGTTCACGTGGCTCATAAACTTAGGGAAAACCTCACTTACATTTGCCTGTTTATTAAAGGCCACCATAAGGGGCACAGAAGAACAGACAGATGAAGAGATGCTAAAGTGGGTCTGGGTGGGTCCTGAGCACAGGAACGTCTGTCTGCATAGAGCTGGGTGCATCCTTCTCCCATCACATGGATGTGTTCACCACCTGCAGACTCTCTGATCCCCTTCCTACTGGAGGCTTTCTCATCAGACACAATCCACCCTGAGCCCTGTGTCCAGTCTCTCTTCCCTCCCTGGAGGATAGAGATGGGGCTGAAAATCCCAGCCTTCCAATCATGGCTCGGTCTCTCTGGTGAGCAGCCCTCAACCAGGCACCCACCCAGCATCTCCTCACTGGAACAGAAGATGCTCCCGGGGGCACCTGGGTGGCTCAGTGGGTTAAAGCCTCTGCCTTCGGCTCAGGTCATGATCCCAGAGTCCTGGGATCGAGCCCCACATCGGGCTCTGTGCTCAGCGGGGAACCTGCTTCCTCCTCTCTCTGCCTGCCTCTCTGCTTACTTGTGATCTCTGTCTGTCAAATAAATAAATAAAAAATCTTAAAAAAAATAAGGAAGATGCTCCCAGGGTTCTTATCACTAGGGTCATAGGAGCCCTGTGTCAGGGACAGGGGATGGAGACCTATACAGTCTCTATTATCTCACAATGGTGACAGAGAAAGCTTTCTGAAGAAAATAAAGTAAGTTTCACTTTAGGACTTGGGGTGCCTCCAAACACCCAGGAGGACTTTCCCTGGAGAAAGTTGGGCAGATGCCATGAAGTTCAGAGGAGAGATCGGGTCAAGAGATAAAGATTTAGAAATGATTATCATTAAAGGGAGTCATTCATTACATAGGAGTAAATGAAAATACAAAGGGCAGTGTATATAGTAAGAAGAAATGTGTTTCTGGAGACACTGATACACACATATTAGTTAGAAAAAGAACAAGAAATCTACAAAAGGACACTGAGAAAGAGTGACCAAAAGTTGTAAGAAAAACCAGAACCATGTTTCATCTTGAAGGTCAAGGAAAATGAGAGTTTTGTGAAAGCGTAATTTTTTGAAAATTGTGGTCCAGATGGGATTAAAAAGGCTATTGATTTTAGTGACTCTTATGCCTATAAATGAATAAAAGTAATAAAATCAGAAATGCTGACCGGGCATTGGGTACATTAAGGAGCACTTCATTATTTGTAAGTTACATCATTATTAAAATGATTTAAATCCAAGGGGAAGACAAAATGGTATTATTCATAATTCTCCTCCAGCCACATTACCTGCTTTCTAAGACTTTCAGGTCATTCTGTGGTGTGATCTCCTATATTTGCAGGTTTAAAAAAAAATGTCTAAGTGTCATAGTAAGTAAGGGCATGTCAATCAGAAGGTCCAAGATGAATTGTTCTCCGTAATATGTGGCGAAAGTATCTGAAATCGGGCATGTTCAGTCCACATGGAAGCAGGCAGCAGGTGGGCAGCTGGGGAGGTGTACTGTGTGGCCGGTGAAGAGAACACTCTGGAAAGATTTCCTCCAAACTCCTCCTTTCTCTGGGTCCAACTCCGCGTCCCGAGGAACCAATGGGCTGTCTTTCTGTTTGTCCACATTTGAGCAAGATGTGCCCTGTGTGAGGCATAGAGCTCCCCAATGTTGGACTGGGTTTCAGATTTTGAGGATCCAGATACAGGGTCTAGTCCTGGCCCTGAGATGGTAGGAAGCCGCATGGTCGAACAGCTATAAAGCCCCACATTTGCTCACAAAAGAGGACTTTGAAAGGATTAATGAAGATAATGCGAAGGATTCACAAGAAACGTGTAACATGACAACAAAGATAACCCAATTTTCCTCAAGATATTTTTAGGTTACCACAGGGACATCAACCTTTGAAGAGATTTTATTTTGGGGATATATTTTCTAACTGTAATAAAACTAGTGATCAGCTAACAAGAATTCAGACCACGTGACATTTTTTCATCTTGACAAACCAGAGTCTCAAGCCTTGTTCAATATCAGCTCCACCACTTAAGACCCCATGATTTGGGCTCTGGTCCTTAGAAGTTTGAATCCTACATTTTCATGGATAGATTAAGAAGAGTAGTTCTTACCCTGTAACCATTCCAGGGCTCTGAACACCAGTGCTTCTCCCCGTTTTCCCTTGGGTGCACGCTTCATAAACAGATCAAAGGAGCCCCAGAGACCTCAAGGGGGTGTGGATCAGGCATGGAGAACCACTCAAAGCCTGTTTGGAGTCTCTAGGTTCACAACACACTTTATGAAGAACTTACTTTCTGGCCCACCCAATATGATCTCTGCATAAAATAGGAAGACTTGTGATCTTGCAGTAACAAATCACCCCAGTGTGACCTCACTTTAACCAATTACATCTGATCTGCAACAAGACAGTTTCCAAAGCAAGTCATACGTCTACTTCAACTGGAAGTAAACAAGCAGATGGGGACATTCCAGTGGGCTGAATTTGGAGGAGACTGAGTGCTGGTTGGGGGAAAGGAATGCCCACCTTGCTGCCGAACCCCTGCCTCCTCGCTCTGAATTCTGTATGAATGTGCACTAGAGGTCATCACCAGAAACAATGCAGTCTCATTTATAGCTAACCAGGAAACTCGTGGCATCCAGACCAGATTCCTACCAGTCCATAAGCAATTGTTGCCGATCTGGAGACTTCTTTGCGACTCTTCATCCTGCTTTTAGACCCCACTGCATTCACATGAGAGTCTAGTCCATCTTGGAAAGCCTTTGTGTCCTCAGATACAAGCTGGCCCTGGCAACGAGTCAGGGAAGAAGAAATGCTTTCCTTGCCTTTCCAAGTTGAAGCTAGAGACGGTGAATCTGTACTCCCTTTGACTAGAGTGCTCTCAGTTTAAGCATTCAACATGATAGGAGACCCATACTGTGTGAATGCTCAGTGAGGGCAGGAAGAACCTCTCCTGTCCCTGGCATTATCTAAAGATAAAACCGGATGTATCTGAAAGGATTTTCTTATATCTTATTGAATTTATAGAAATTTTCTCAAGTCAATATTATTCTTGTTAATTGAACAAGATCATTCTTTCTAGGAAGCAAAGCACCATGGCTGATCCTGATAAAATAGTGCCATAGACATGGTCCAGTGCCCTCTGCTTCTGCTGGGAGCTCCCCCAGGGCCATTGCAAACCTTCCCTGCAATCCTACACATGGGGGCCCTTCTGTATCTTCACTATGCCCTGAACCCTCTACTGGACTCATCAAGGTTTTGACGAGACACATAAACTCCCAGCTGGGACTCCCTGTAGGTACTACACAAAGTAATGTCAGTAGCTCTGCATCCCGTGTTTGCAGTCCGACTGCCAGACCTCTACCACCTTGATTATCCACCACTTCAACTTCCTAAAATATCAGATGAATAAATATAGCAAGATAGATAGCATTAAGGAAAGCATATAACCCAGGCGAGGTCGTGTCTATCCAATGGCAAGACATAAGATAACAAAATAAAAATGATTAATAAACGTACTGAAATCCAAACTCACTAGTATTCAAATGACTGAAATTGTAACAACACCATGCATTTGTACCTTTATAGTATTAATAAAAAGGAACATACCCAGTTTGGGAAAAAAAAACTATGGTCAAAAACGCTCTGCAGAGATAAATTCCAATATGTATTAAGCATAATAAAAATATTCTACTTGCTGAACATAAATTTCACTGCTTGGAATTTCTCATGGGGAAATTAATGATAGAGCCCAAAAAAGGAAGCACAAAGTTTACAAGCGTTCAAAAGTTGTGGAATGGTGAACTAAACTATTGCACATCCATACAAAAAAAAGTTTGCAGCTGTTAAACTATGACATGAGAAATATTCATGTCTTATGGTCAAATAAAAAGCAAGGATGTACTATCACAACTTGGAGTGTAGAGATGGTTGCTGTATTCTTGTTTAAATATTACTCTCTGTTCCCAAACATTTTATGAAAATCAGGCACTATTTTTAAGATTAAGAAAAAGTCAACAAATCCCTTTGGCATGTCTTCGATATTGGAAGAAACAATGAAATGATTTCGTGCCGGGTTGTCCCTTGCTCAGCGGAGCTTAGGTCCAAATTTACTCAGGTGAAAGAGTTACATTGCTGTTTGATTCTGTTGGCAGGTTCTTCTAGAAGCTTTTGGGAAAACTGAGAGGTAGATAAGGTACATCTGTTAAATTCCTGCCAGAACTCTTAACCACACAACTGTTCAAGTAGAAACGTCATCAGTAGGAAGTAAGAGGGCCACGCCGTGAGCCACCACACACAACACATGGGCAAGCTAAAGCATTCTGCCCTCCTGCTACCCCCCGAGCTTGAGACGTGCTTTAAAATGCTTGTTGGCAAGACCACTGGGGAGACCTGCCTGGGGACCTCTCTGCTGGTATTGTGTGTGTCTCTCCACACTTTGTGCACTTGGAGTTTTGGCGTCCGCAGGGTCTAGCTGTAGTTTACCTACCCTGTTTCTCCTGTGGTTCTTAGATAAATCACTTTCAAATACATACACTTGGCTCTGGTATGGACACCTCATCTCTTTGATGTAAAATATTAGGATAGATGGGCATACTTGCATAAAATCATTTTCCCTCTACTGTAGACCCCTCTGTTCCTCTTGTTTTTCTCACTATTTCGATTGTTTAAAAAACTTAAGTAAATCCAGATGTGCTTGACTGAATGTGATTATTTCCCCCTTTCAGATCTCTTCTTGAATCACTTAAAATCTCTTTCTGCCCTTCGTGCGCCATCAGCCCATCCCAGACATACCCACAGGCTTTCATCCGAAGCAGGAGCAAAATCAGGAATGGAAAGTTCATATACATCAGGTTGATGGCAGCCAACATCTCCGCACTTCAGGAATGTCCTGTCAGCCTGAGCATGGAGGAGAGACTGAATATTGAAAAGGAACCAACAGAGAGGCCTTTGCGGCTACTGGTCATGCAGAAGATGGATTGGGATTTGAATTAAGGCAGTGGCCGTGTCTGGTCCCACACAGTTTGGGTGAGAGGAGGAATAGGGCTGCCCCTGTGGAGGACGGGATCCTACCAAGAAAACTTCCGAAGGTTGTCCTCCACGGAGTGTGTGGTTGGGCAGAAGGGAGGGCAGAGCACGATTTGAGTTCCTAACTGGCACTCTTCTAGAATCATTGGCAACTTGGGGTTTTGTTAGATTGTAAACTCTACTCCGGAGCACACTCTGATCCTTTTGACTTTATAATCTTAGTGCATAACTCAGCACCTGCCAAAGAGTAGGTAGCTTCTGTGAATACCAATGAGGAGTTTACCAGAAGTTACATAGTTCCCCGGGAGTCCTGGAAACTTCTATATGAGTTGAGATGGAAGTCTCTGCAGTTGCTATTAACACTGTGGCAGATGTGGCGGCCACGGCGTTCCCAGCCCCCTTCTCCCACAGACACTTGCAAAGCCAGACCCCAACCTCCCAGAACTGGTGGGAGAGACGGAGCACAATGATTTAAGGGGAATTCTTCCTGGTGGGATCTTTCTAAAGACAATTTACTAAGAGGAAACCAAGGAAGAATGCGCTGTTTCTGGTCTCCTGACTTCAAATGTGATCCTGGACATGGAGCCTGAAGTTGCTGCAGGATTTGTCAACTGGAAATGCTTCCACATCCCCCCAAATGCCACCCCAGGGCAAAGACAGCTGCCTCCCCACAGTCCTCCTGTTGTGGAGGAAACGTAAGGTCATTTTTGTCCAGCGTTCTGTTACTCATAACCAACACAGTCCTAGTCATGCCGAGTGCGACGTACGCCACTGACTCTTCAGCTGGGCTTGGGAAATAGAAACCTGTGATCCCTCTTTCTCCCAGCACCTCACTAAAGTGCTGTGAAGTCTCAGGTCGATATCTGTCAGGAGAGCCAGCACAAGGCATGTTGGTGTTTGTTTTCCACTCACGTATGCTTATTAAGCACGTGCTAGTCACCAAGGGGTGTGCTAGACACGCCCCTTTGATCTTCTGAAATACTTCCTTCTTCCCTCGCATCCGTGCCCCTGGATCCACACGGCGTTCCTCTTGCCGTGTCCCAGAAGCGGCAGTGTGAATTCAAGAGGCCTCGTGAGTGGCATCGCTTGTCGTAGAGAACCCAGCAGTGGAGGCAGCTGTCTCCTGCGGGGATTTCAAAAGTGCTAAGTGTGGACGCACACGCCTTCCAGCTTCGCCGTGGTTTTGTTAACGAGCGTGTTTGGGAGGCTTGTTCCAGCTTCCTTTGCTTCTTCAAACCAGGCGCTGAGGAACTGGGTCATAGGCAGCCACAAAGAGTGAGATAAGAAAATCTCAGTGCCCTTGTCACGGCGGTCACCGGGGTCTGAAACCTTTCCGTCTTTGGAAATTCAGCTGAACCGTAGGTGCTACTTCGAGTGAGACCGTGTTCCCAGAAGTCTTCCTGAAGCGCCCATTTAGGATGTACTTGGCAGCGGAAACCGAACCACTTGTTGGTACTGAAAGCCGTTTTTCCTGGGGGGGTGAGTCCACAGTGAAATACTGCTCTTTGACCAACTCTCCCAACACCCTGAGCTTAGAAACATTTAAAAGTGGGAACAGGCAATGGTTAAGGAGATGACATTTCTTTTGTCTGTTTTATGTGGACTTTCCAAAGCAAGGGTTTAGAAGAGCCAAACAGTGTGTCCTAAGATGGGCACACATGGATAAGCGCAGGTGGGGGCAAGGGTAACCCAAGAGAATTGTGCTTTCAAGTTCTGGATGGTGAAGGACAGCTGTGGGTTGTTTCGGAGGGCACCGAGCGCGAACACAGCTTCTCCCGGCTCCTCGTGTTTGGTGGAATTCTCCTCAGCGTTTGTGTCTTTCTGGCGTTCCCCAGGGGGACACCCAATGTCCCGGATGAGTTAGACTCCATGAAACTGTAAAAAGTAAATGCAGATCCAGGAATGAGGTTAGGAAAACCAGGCAGGAAGAGGAAGGATAGAGGTAAGGATTCTCGTTTGGCCTTGAAGAAGTGAAGCTTCTAGTCTCTCGTAAAAATGTCGATCAGTGGGGACTTCGCATCGCCTTGTCCGACACTGTCCCAATGCCTCCATCCTCTCAACGGTATCCCCAGCAAATGCACATGTTTTATTTTCCCTGGTCGTGTTAGAACACCCCTTTCCTGGAAGAAGCGCAACGCTTGTGGAGGTACATGCTGGGAAGGGTGGTTTTCCCTACATTTCGTTATCATTTATCAACAGATTCAGAAACATTTTACTGAGTACTTGCTCTTTGCTCTATACTTGCCTCTTGCCACGAGACGCAAGTGGGTCCTGCTGCGGGTGGTTGCTTGTCTAATTTCAACTCTAACGCCTTCACAGCCTTGTTGATAACAAAAATCCTAATCACAGTGGTTGGAAATAGTTTGCGCACCTAGCCCAAGGGGCCTGATTAGGTTCTCACCCCATTCCCATGAAGTGGAGGAGAGTCTCAGAGCCCCACGTTATCCTCTGTAGGACCCCTGCATGGAATGTTCCACTAAAACTTGATCTGGGAAGTCATTTCTGGAAAAGGGGCAAAGTGAACAGAGACATCTAGAGAAATCCTGGAGCTCAGTGAAGAAAAAAAGAATGAAGGAGACATCCAGTGAGAAAGAGTGGTGACCGTGTGACACCAGACTGATAGCAAGGAAAGAGGAGGTTCCCTTCCAGTAATTGGCACCTGCCTCTTGAGAGATCTTCCCATCCTTAAATTCTGGACATAATCTTGTATCCTCCCTCCCCCCACTTCCCTTTTTTTGTTTTGGCTCGTTTGAGAGAGTTCTGTGCCTGTAAAAATTGATCCTTGCCTGGGTCTTGGTTATTCAGCTAACTAAGGAATGAGCAGAGTGTCTGTGATTACCTTTCTACCAAGGGAAACTGCAGGGCTCTGTTCTTCCCAGACTGGTTCTTTCTGAATCCCCTTTGGCCCTGCTACTTTTACTGTGCAGTCTTCAGAAAGGGTATTCAATGTGGAGAACGTTTTATTCCCCATTCAAAGCTAATTCTCATCTTGACGACCATTTCTGTTGGAGCTAGGATATACAGATGAGGAGAAGGTTTAAAAAGCAATCGATTAAATGTCTCCAGGTTTATCCAAACTTTACAGAGT
Organism: Martes martes; assembly: GCF_963455335.1. Classification (NCBI taxonomy): domain Eukaryota; kingdom Metazoa; phylum Chordata; class Mammalia; order Carnivora; family Mustelidae; genus Martes; species Martes martes. Next base: position 3,446,907 of record NC_137899.1, read on the forward strand.
GGAGACTGCATGGAAAATTAAGCTATTCCCTATGCTTGGATCCAACAAAAGTGGAGATCTCCGCTCGTCATACTTGCGGATGCTCTAGACAGATGTTCTCCAGGTGGTCCAATTGGCAATGTGAGCTCCTTCCCATTCCTCCTTCTTCCCTTGGTCTGTGTTCTTTGAGTCTTCCCTGCGTGCCAAATCCTGGATTTCATCTTTGCCCCTCCTGGTAATTCTACCCTAAATACATGGCCAGTCCCACCTCTCTCCTGTGTGTTTATGGTGGAGAGATCATCCCTGCCCTCTGTCCCCACCTCCGCTGCCTGCTCCTGTTGCTGGTGAGACAGAGGGACAGCATCAGTCCTGGGGTCCCCTCTCCAGTCCTGGGGTCCTTCCTCTTCTCCCTCCCCTTTCACCTGAGCTCCACACAAGCTTGTCTCCAAAACTGCACTCTCCTTGAGACCCGTGATCATTCGGTTCCCTCTGCCTGAGATAGATCTCCTCCCAGTGTTCCTCCTTGGTTTACAAATGTTTGTCCAACATGGATGGCTCCTAAGAACCTGCATTTTAGTTCATTATTAGTATTTTTTCTTGTCACGGTGCTTGAGCATGCACATTACCTACTTCTGCATAAAAAAAGAATTTCTAGAAATACGTTCAATGTACTATCTCATCTGCTTATCTCATACTGCTCTTTGTATGGATAGAGAGTATAAATAAATAACCTTAAGATAAAAGAAGAGGGATACAGACTTCAAAAAATACAGACATTGTGAGATCGACTTTAATGAAAAATGATATAACATTAAATGATCTGGTTTCTAACCTTTTTTAAGCTAGGAATTATTTATCTTACAGAGAAAATAGATAAATGCAATCAAGATAATTGTCATAAAATAAAGTTTTTAATGTGTGGGCTTCATCCATGCATTCTTCTATTTTCCCTTATTGCATCGAAAAGTTGGAAAGATTCATGCTTATGAGCCATTTAAAATACTCACAAAATGCGTAATATCCTAGACGTCTTTAAATTAAGGCAAAATTTTAAAAAGTGCGTTTTTCCCCCTTCCATGTAATAATAGAAAATGAGATTTGCAAGGTTTCTGAATGCCTTCGCTGCGACGCTTGCCCTTCATGTCAGTGATGAGTAACGAGTCAAAACTATCAGGAAGCATTGAGGAAACAGACAATGTAATGCCAGCTCCAATTTAAATGATCTGGTGGTGAACATTAAAATTTAAAAAAAAAAATGTTTTTAAGACGTCGAAGCTGCTAGAAAAATCATGAAAATTGAGTGGGGTCACAGCACTCGGCAAACATGCCACTTTCTCTGACACTGGATTTTGCAGTGCTTGTTCATTTTCTGGTCTAATAGAATGTAATAAGCTAACAGGGTCAGCAGGGATACGCACCTCTTCCAAATACATTTCTGTTTGCATTCGTGAAATCCAATTATAATAAAAACACTGTAACTTGGATTCTGAAAACATTTGCATTGCTAATAAAGTCAGAAATTTTGCAACTAATTAGAAAGCTGTACCTTTAAAGAAATGCAACGTTAATATATATAACACATAAAAGTATGTCATTACTTTGGTTTTCTTTCTTTTTTTTTTCTAAGAGCTGAGCCCATGACCACAACCTCCAGGAATGTTTATCCATTACACATGTTCTGATAGTCCGTGCACGTCCAATGTTCAGACCGGCTGTGTTCTTTATAGGAGCAGGAGCGCGATGCAACGGAGGGAGGAGAATCTCCGGGCACAATGGTACGTCCTCAACACAGAGCTGTTTTCTTCATCTGGCTCATTGTTAGTGAAATATTTCACTTAGTGAAGGAAAAAAGATTGATTTCAACAGAGCTATAGTATCTAGAATAAACATGTTTGAACATCCTTATACTCCTTAACTGTTTTTCACAAACTGCCATTTTCTTCTGACTCTTGGTACCACGCTGGGGGAGAGTGGAAAGGATGACGGGCAGACCTAGGACTCTATCTCAACCCCGTAAACGCCATTTGTGGTCAAGCAGCCCGGTGGCCTCCCGCACCTCTTACCACACTCGGAGAAAACTTCATTCACTCAGCTGAGAAACAACTGGACTGTTCTGGGAGCTCTAAAAATCATGTCGGGGGCGGGGGGGCAGGTATACCACTGCGCTGCTCTGTGTCCCCTCGGAATCCCTACAGCAAAGTTCTAACTCCCAGCACCTCCGAGTACGACCTTATTGGGGAATAAGGTGGTTGCAGCTGTGTTAGTTACAACAAGGCCACACTGGAGGCAAGGTGGGCCCCAATCCAGTTTGGGGGAGGTCCTTACCCGAAGAAGTTTGGAGACAGACGCACACAGAGGGAAGGGGTGTGAGGAGGCACAGAAGTAGGAGGGTGGTCTACACACAACGCAGAAGACCTAGGGAAGCTCCCTCAGTCTCAGAGGGAAACAACCCTGCCCACACTTTGTTTTCAGACTTCCAGCCTCCGGAAGTATATGGTACCACGTTGTGGAACGGAGCAACGGCAGCCCCGGCAAACAAATACGACCACAAAGTAAAAATTCTCCAAGACCCATTCCCACAAACCTCTCCTCACTGCAGTAGAGAGGCTGTCCCCAACATCTCCCCCTTTTATCTCAAAATCTCTATGTCTTTTATTGCTTTGCTGAGACATTCTGTTTTTTTTTTTTTTAAACTTGTGTCAACATTGTCTGTAATTAAAAAACAAAGAACGTCTGTAATTGCTTGTTTAAACCCTTTTACCGTGGCTGCTCTAATCTTCGGTTAGATAATTGTAACTTCTCTGGCATTTGAGAGTTGACATATATCAATTGTCTTTTTTTTTTTCATTCAGTTTGAGATCTAAGTTCTCTTGATGACAAGTGATTTTTGATTGGAAACTGGACATTTCACATTACATTTTGAGAATTCTGAGTGTTATTTAAGCTTTCTGACTTGACTGGCTTTCTTCGACGTGTCTCTAGTGTGGGAAGGGAGGTGCCGTCACCTCACTGCCAGCAACGGAGTTGTAAACCCAGGCCCACCCAAGAGACCTTTTGTCACCACCGGGTGGGCTGGGAGTCTCCTCTCCTCACGCTCTCCGCTGATACCGAGGGGCACGGGTGCCTCGTGACTGGTCAGCGGCGAAGAGATTGTCTACCTCCGGTTTAGACTTCCTCACCTCCGGTGGGACGTTGGAGGTTCTGTTTCCGTGTCGGTGAGACGGAAGTCTGAGCTGCTCACTCGGCTGACACAGGCGCGGTGGGGCGGCCACAGGGGCTTCTGAGGTGTTTGGTCAAGGACGAATGGTCGTTTTATAAAAGGTCGTGCTCTTCCAGGTTGCTCTTCTCCCTGTGCTCTTGTTTTCTGTTGCGGCTCTTTCGTCGGCACCCACTGGATCTCTGGGTGGTGAGCGCCTTCTGCAGCGCGTTTGGTATGTATGAGGCAAAAACAAAACTCTGGGAACTCATCCGCTCGCCTTTCCCCGGTTTCAAGCCCACTGGCTGGTCTGCTCTCTCCTTATCACATTTTGGGGTGTTTTCTCTTATATATATATTGTCCTGGTTGCTTGAGAGGAACAGAGAAGCAGAAGTCCTTGTGCCTTTATCGAGAAAGTGACACTGTTCCAAGTGCTTTCTCAGAGTCGCCTATACAATTCGTGGGGTTCCGTGAAGAATAAAAAAGGGGGCTCTTCTTTAAAAGTCGGGGGGGAAAGCTGCACATAAAGGTACTCAAATAGAAATCTTTTTTTTTTTCTTAATTATATTTTATTTTATAACACATAATAAGGATAATTGAGTTGGGGAAGATGATCCAAAGGTACAAGCACGGACGGAGAAGTGGCTGGACCCGGACACTTGGAGGCTCCTCACAAGCCCTGCGGACCTGGGAACGTGGGCTCCACTTGCCTTTCTTGGTCCCAGAGCCTGCTCCAAGGACACAGCCTTGCCACGGTGACATGACGTTGAAAACACCTGCACTCTGTACGTGACTGAGCTGAGTTAGAACCTCTTCTTGGGCTTTCAAGATTTGGGGGCAGATACAAAGATCTACTCATCTTGCTGCTGCCCAAGACAAGCCCTGTATGTAAGTTCCCTTTGCAATTATTAATTTGCCACCCAACTGTCCTGGAGTGGCCATCTCGTTCTTTGCTCTCTCCCTGCCCTGTGTGAATGGGGTTGGTTTCAGACTATACCGGGAAAGCTCTGAAAACAACTGAGAACCTACAGTTAGACAGTCCGGCGGAGACCAAGGAAATGGGTCTTGGGAAAAAGGCATCCAGTGGGGGAAATCCCCAGTTAGCCAGCCAGCAACTTCCTGGCCAGGGAGGGGTGGCCCTTAGGTCAGATACCTGTAGACAGCCATATGAGTGTGAGGATGCCAGAAAATGCCAGCCCATCTAATGCCACTTGCTGGAGAAATTGGGCATTGCACGCTGTGGAAGGGAAGGGAAGCAGGTGGTCGCCTGGCAGCTGCAGTGGGTTGGCCTCTACTGTGGGCACTTCTGCTGGCCACCGATGCCCAGCTGGAGGCTAAAACTCATGTCTGGATGTTAAAAGGTAAGCTGGGATTAGAAAACAAGAGCACTCCCCAGCCTCCTGGCTCTTGGGGCCGGCAGACGAGGTAGGAGAGGAGGGAAGTAAGTGAGAGAAATCTGCATGCCGTTTGCAAAGCCAGGAGGGCACAAACCACCAGAGGTGAAGGTCGGGGCACTTGCGGGCACCTGGGTGGCTCAGTTGGTTAAACATCCAACTGATTCTTGATCTCAGTTCAGGTCTTGATCTCAGGTTTGTGAGTTCACGCCCCACATTAGGTGTGAAGACTATCTTAAAAAAGATGAAGAAGAAGAAGGAGAGGAAGAAGAAAGAAAGGTCAGAGAACTTGTGACCAAGTCCATTCAGGAAACTAAGAGGTGGAATCCCTAAAGTAGTGATGAATTTTTTTAAATTACAGTAATTAATAAGGAAACAAACATCCCAAGTCTTCCGACTCTTAATACAAAGCAAAGTTTTAAATAGAAGTTAACCCCAAACCCCTAGGAGAATAGTTTGCCACCTGTCTCCCTCGAAGCTGTTTTTAAAATGTGAACTGCCCAGATGATAACCCAAACATCGACCTCCAATGTGGAGGAAACTGTGAGGGGAAGCTCTTTAAAATACAGACTGCCAGACACGATAAGGAATGCAACCCCTCTCATAGGGAAAATAGGAACTGTGTCAGAAAAGCGTAAGGAATGAGAATATACTGTTGTTGAGGGGAGAAGAATATCATTTTGTCCCAAAATGAGACTGGCTTTTTAGAGAGAGAAAATTCAGGACAAAATCTAAATGAGAAAAGAAAGGCCGAGAAGGTTTGCAAAGGGGAATTTGGGGGATGAAAGAATTTTATGCGTGGTCAGGACTAAGACTGGGATAAGTGGTTTTGAAAGTACAGTGGTAAAAGATTAATTTTTTTTCTCTCTCTCTGCTAAAAAGACAAAATTTTCTTGGATTGTTGGTCTGCTCTTGAGAAGAAATGAGGAACAAAGGTTTTTCTTTATCTGCCCAGAAAAACAAAGTTTCCGTGTTTTGCCTTTACCAAGTGTATAAGAAACTCTCATTAGGTCTTTGGCTATAGGGCCATTTTTAAGTCTTTTGTTATTTGCAGTTATTGTTTTACCCTGATGCTTTGGCAAGATGTGTTCCTGCAAAGTGCTCCAACCTCTAGGAGTTCATGGAAAAGTCTTTGGCAAGTATAGGTTTCTGATAATTAAGATCAATTTGCTTTCCTATAGGAGCGACAGTGATGCACCTTTCAAGTGCTTCCCCAAGGTGACCTGAACAACTTCGCTCTATGTCATGGGATATAACTGGGCACCTGTCTCTGTTCTCCTCTCCCACATGAGGGGGAGGAGCCCATTATGTTGACAGTATCATGCTAACATGTAAAGGCTTGTCTTGTTGTGGAACACCCTGCAGGGTTTGCTGAAGCATCCATCGGGGTGAAGATGAGCCATGAACTCACAGAAAATCCAAGGCCCACACACTGTTGCAAGGTTTGGGTAACACACGACAGTACAGTACAGTAACCTACAGGGTAAGACTCATGTTGTCCCCAAAGTTGTGATTAATCAGATACAAACCTATCTAACCCTGAAGACTGTGGAAGAGATTCAAGCCTCAATAAGGATTTGATGTTGGGAGGATTTGTATTCCCTACCTGGCACAGTGCCTCCATCCCGTATGTCATCTGGTAGAAAATAAAGGGCACATACGGGTCTGGGAATCCGAGCAGGAAAGCTGACTTCGAGAAGGCAAAAATACTAGGAAAGCAGGTTAAAGCTTTGGGTATCTTCCAAGCAGGGTTCCCACGGGAGCCCCATGTGTCTGTGATTCCAGAAAGTGTGGGTAGGCACTATGGTAGAAATGCCAGAAGGGAAGAATGCCCCTCGATTTTGGTCCCAGTTCTGGAAGGGGCAGAAAGCCCACATACCCCCATACGGGAACAGCTCCCAGTGGTAAAATCTCTCACACAGCAGCCAGTAGGCTGAGCTCAGAGCAGTTTGGCTGGTGATCACTCATGAGCCCTGGCTGTTAACCCTTTCCACCGACAGCTGGGCTATGTGAGAGGATTGACGCTATGGCTCCGACAATGCAAAGCAGAGGGGTGGGTGATTATAAATAAGCCCGTATGGGGTCGAAATGTGTAAAAAGACATGTGGGTCCATCTGCACGAGGCTAAGGCATTCCTCACTGTCCTCCATGTCCCAGCTCATGAGGCACTGACGCCCTCAGCAGTCAGGAAGCTGAGGCTAGGATACAGGTTTTAGCTGCTGACACTCAGTAGACACAACAGATTGGATGCATGGAAGGAAGGGTCATCGCCATGCCTGAGTCGGATGGCACGTTGCCAAGGATGTCCTATTGCCCTTGAAATACAGTAACTTGGTTAATATAGTAACAGCCTGTCCCATGTGTTCCAAAGATTGCCCAAGGCAAACACCAAAAGAATATAGAGCCACTTACCAGTAATCCCAAATGGTGAGGGAGTGACAAGTTGATCATATCGGCCCCCTTCCTCCGAATGAGGGCTCTAAATATGCTCTTATTTATGAAGACCCTACACTTGGCTAGACCCAAGACTTCCCCTATTGCATGCAAACCAGGGATTGGAAAAATTAAGTACTGATTATGTATCGATCCATATCAATAACTTCATCAAATAGATAGTGATTGGAGGATTCCATCTGAAAGGTCATGATATGCAAGACTGGACCAAAAAACCCATGACATTAAGTAAAGATTCCATTCTCCTCCCCTCAATAAACCACCTGCAACAGGGCTGATAAGGGAAAAAGGAAAGGGATATTAAAACAGCAAATTAAATTGTTAACTAGTAAAACCACTTTGGCCAGATAGACTACAGTACTGTCCAGGCTTTAATACATTTATTTATTTACTTGAGAGAGAGAGAGAGAGAGAGAGAAAGAGAGCAAGTGTGAGTGGGACAAGGGAAAGGCAGAGGGAGGGAGAGAATTTTTTTTTATTTTTTTAAAGATTTTATTTATTTATTTTTGAGAGAGAGAGCGTGTGCGCACAATTTGGGGAAGGGGCGGAGGGAGAAGCAGACTCCCTGCTGAGCAGGGACCCCCAATGAGAGACTCGATCCCAGGACCCCAGAATCAGGACTTGAGCCAAAGGCAGATGCTTAACCAACTGAGCACCCCCCAGAGAGAGAGAGAGAGAGAGAATCTTAAGCAGACTCCATTCTCAGCATGACCCAAAGCAGGGCTTTATCTAACCACTCTGAGATCACCACCTAAGCTGAAATCAAGAGTTAAATGCTTAACGGACCGAGTCCCCCAGGCACCCTCCAGGCTTTAATACATTTAGGTGATCAGCCAGTAAGACCTGTTGCCCCACATGCCAAACTGAGGACCCCTGCCAAGAAATCCAACCCCAAAACAGTGTGGAAGTCGTGGGATACAGCCATTGTTCTGACTCTACCAGGGATCAACGCCCTACACTCACACCAAGCCCCATCACACCTGGGAAAGGATTTATCTACAGGAATTTGCCATGGGATGTCCTGCCAAGGTCGGAGAGTTACTTCACACCCCTGGGTGAGAGGGGACCACTGGATCTCCCCTGGGATCCCACTGTCTTGCTACCAGATAGACCTGTTGAAATGTACCGTGCCTGAAATGAAACACCTTGAGACAGGGGAGAAGGTGGGAATCCTGGTTTGGCATAGCTCACCCCCAGTCCATCTCCTCATGCCTGATAATGCTGCCTCTCCTGGCCAACATGTATGGTGTTCACAACCAGCTCAAGGTTCTAAAGTTGCCAACCCCCCTCTTCTCAAGGCCAGATAGATGCTGCCTTTCACTGGTCTGATCGTCTGGCCGCTATCTTTGTTCCCTCCATAGGCTTGAAGGACATTATAGCCCACATAGAAGCCCTCATTAAATTCACTCAGCAAACCCTGAATGATAGACAACAAAGCTTGTCCTTCCTGAACACTGAAACGTCTCTAATGAGAAAAGCTGTCCTGAAAATAGGATGCCTTGGACATTATTACTGCCGCTCAAGGAGGCACTTGTGTCATTACCCAGAGAGAATGTTGTGTGTTCATACCTGATGAGTCTGTTAATGTATCATCTTTATTAAATCATATGAGGACACAAGTCAATGCCCTGAGTGCTCCAACCTAGGAATTTAATAAATTAATAGTTTGAATCCTGGGGCCTTTGGTGGAAAAAGTTGTCACTGATTTTAGAAATTGTCTTTATCTGAATTTTCTCTTGCATGTGTCTGCATTGTTGCTATGACATCTACCTCCGATATAGCCAGACAGCAGCCACAAGAGCCACCTTAAAGCTAGTGGAATCCCTTGCTGATGGCTCAGGACATGCCGCAGGAGAGGGGGATTGTGTGAGGTTGTAAGAGCAGGTCAGCTGGTAGAAGGTTGGGGAATGTGATAAAAAGCACATGACTGTGGTTGGACACATGTATTGGCCATTGGGCACTTGGAGGCTCCTCACCTGCTTCCTTGTCCTTGGAATATGGGTGCCACTTGCCTGTCATGCTCCCAGAGGCTTCTCCAAGGACACAGCTTTGAGACAGTGACACAATGTTGAAAATACCTACAAAGGGGGCACCTGGGTGACTCAGTTTGTTGAGTGTCCCACTCTTGATTTCGACTCAGGTCATGATCTTGGGGTTGTGAGGTCAATTTCCACATCAGGCTCTGAGCTCAGCAGAGAGTCTGCTTGAGAGTCTCTCCCTCCCTCAGCCTCTACCCTGCTCACATGCTCTCGCTCTCTCTCATAAATAAATAAACAAATAAAACAAATCATTTTTTTAAAAAGAGAAAATATCTACAGGGTACATGTGACAGAGCTGAGTTAGGGTCTCTTTGTGGGGGAGGGTGTGGGGATCAATTCATCTTGTTGCTGCCTAAGCTAAGCCGCATATGTAAGGTCCCTTTGTTATTATTGAAAGTGCCACCTGCCCACGTGGAGTGACCCTGCCCCTTTGGTCGTGGTCTGCTGACCCTCTGCGAGCGTGGTCGGTTTCAGATTGCAGCAGAGAGCTCCCAAGAGGGCCGGGACCCTGCAGAGAGTGACACAAAAATAACAATAATGTGCCCTAATTATTATAAGAAATAATCTTTGTGTGATAATTTTGTATAATTCACGAATAATACTCCTTTTTTAATGTGATGCTTCAAATGACCATAGACCCCGCTAACTTTTCTGCCAACGTATTTATGATGTCAACGACATTCATACCTTAGCAACTCTAATTTCCATTTGTATTATTGAAAGCAACATCAGACTCTCTCAGGAGATGTGACATCCCAGGGGTCGTGCCAGGACAAACTGAGGGGACAGTGAAGGAGACTGTCCGGCCTAGAGGTGGTGACCGCACTCTTGGGTGGGAGCAGACAGGCAGTGGTGGCCCACAGAGATCTGTAGTTATCTCAGAGGACCCTCTTATGTGCAACCTCAACAAACAGACAAACAAAAATAAAGGGAAGAAAAACAACCTGGAGAGAGCAGAGACTAAGCAGAGGGAAGAAGGTGGTAGCCTATTACGGGTATACTTAGAGAAGCCATCACACTTTTCCTGGAAAGAGCCAGAGTCCATTGTCAGGCCTCGGGTCACCTCCCACCCTCACTGTTGTGGCATGAACGGTGCTAGACAACGTTTGCATGAGTGAGTGGGCTGTGTGCCCATAAAATTTTACTTACAAATCATTGGTGGGCCAGATTCCATCCCTGGGCCATGGTTTTGCAGTCTGGCTCAAAGGGTAGGTTGTATTTCAAGAACAGACAGAGGGTTGGGGGTTGAAGATGGAAGAGCAGGAGTGAAGATGGAGAGGCCAGGGAGAGGCAAGAGTGGGCAGAAGAACAGGAATTTGCTGAAAGAGTGAACAGACAGAAGGAAGGAGGAACAACAAAATTAAAAGACGAATCCAAGAGGTCCAACGTGTAACATGTATGGAAAATGGGAAGAGGTAAGTTTGGGGGACTAGCACACTCTATGGAGAGGCTAAGAATTTTTGAAGCCCTCAAGTTATGACATCTTTCTCTCCTCTCCCGTGATCTCACAGGCAGCAACCATTTGGGAAATAGTGCCCAAATGAAGAAATGCTTTCAAACTGTATTCCTGGACAGAGCCAGGAAAAGGGGGTCTGAAGATGAAGCCAAAAGTGCCATATAAATTTTTTGTTAAGGTTTTGTTGACTGACTGTTGGTGTTATTGGAAAGGCTTCCAGTCAAGAGTAGGCTCTTTGTTGGTAGTAGTTTTGGAGTCAAAAGTTGTACATGGGGTTTTGACTGTGCAGGAGGTCGGCACCCCTCACCCCTGCATTGTTCAAGAGCCAACTGTGTTTCTCAAGAAATTACCAGTTTGGACTGAAGCAGACAGAGAATGTGGAGGGGAATATGCTCTCATTAGATGAGGAGGAAAGGTTTGTGGACATAATTCCCAAGGCACCCAATTTGGAGAATGCGGCACAACAGTCCAGAATTTGAATGATTTCAGATGTCGTATTTGAGAGCGCTGACTTCATAGCACTGTAGGAAATCATGTCCAATCCACAGTTCTACACGTAGCCAATGCGCCACTTCAATATCAGAGTTGATACAAATACCTCCCTACATGCAAGGTCTCTATGCTTTATCTCCCTTCACTGTCTCTTAGTCAGCTGAAAGAGGATGTGCTCTCTGATGTGAAGCCCATGCTGAAGCCAGGCTGAAGGCGATGACATACTGGAGATATAAGAGAACTTCAGGGAGAGCAATGAGGGAAGCCAGGTGCGGGTAGGCTCCAGTCCAAGCAGGTTATCCAAGCAGGAAAAGGCACATTGCCGCTGCCGTCATAAAGGAGCAGGCGCCCAAGTTGACTGCCCACATCCTTACCTGCAGTTGGATTATGTTGGCCAACCGTGACCTCTCTCTCTCCCCTCAGCTGCATTCATCAGCTGTGGACTCTCCTTCCCTCTCCACCAGAATGTGGTCCTGGGCCCCTTGTTTCTAAGAGCTCAAACTGGGGCTTGGTGAGATACAAATCTATAAATACGGAGAGGTTCCTTCCTCCCTATTGCATTCTTGGTGGAACTTCGGGACCCTGCCGATGCCGTGGCCCAGCCAAGGTCCTGGCTGCAGGGAGCCTGGGCTTTCCGGGTCACTGATATCTCACGGAAAGGCTCTGTGAAGCTTGGAGGAAGCTGGACTTAGACCATGACTCACGAAGAAGTTTAGAGTACAGAAAATTGAAACGTAGGCTGTGATAAGGATAAAAAGTGCACATGAAGTAGAATTTTACTCCGATATATCCCATTTATCAGAAGCAGATAATACACATTTCATGATAAAATTATGGTACAGGATATTGATCTAATCAAAACTTTACTGGGGAGATGGGAGGACACGAGGCATGTGTGCACATGTGTATGTGTGTGTGTGTGTGTCTGTGTGTGTGTCTGTGTGTGTGCATGTGTGTGGTATCTAACAATATAATCCTCATTTTCAGTAGGCGATGCTCAAAACTGAGCGATGAATATTCATGATGTATGCCAATATTTGGAAGTTCAGGTGTAGGGGTGCCTGGGTGGTGAGTTTGGTCAAGCGTCCAGCTCTTGGTTTCTCCTCAGGTCATGATCCCAGGGTCATGAATTCGAGCCCCCATCGGGCTCCACACTCAGTGTGGAGTGTGCTTGAGATTCCTTCTTCCTCCTCCACTGTCCTCCCTGCTCGCACACACTCTCTCTCAAAGAAATAAATAAAATCTTAAAAAAAAAAAAAATTTACATGTACATCATAACCAGAAGAAAAGGCTAAAGCTTGAAGTCCTTGCCCCTACCCGTGGGAACTAGCAATGGAGAAAGGTGTAATTGGGGAAGGTTTTGTTTCATTTTAATACCCAAACTCGTTATATTCTGATAAAACAAAACATTAAGAGAGAAGTAAGTGCAATCACTAGAAGCTAGAATAAATGAAAACTTTTTCAAGAACTTTTGAGCTTATCACGGAGTCCTACTTCTCCAACTCTACCGAGGAGAAACGGAGGCCCAGGGGACCTGAACCAACTGAGTCAGCCGGACGTCACAGAGTCCGACTCGCTTCCATGCCTGGGACCTCCAGGTCCGATCTCTGTGATACCCTGCTGAGCGCGGGAGGTGGGGGTTCACTGCAAAGGGCTGGGCGGTCCAGCTGGGATTAACAGACGATGAGAAGAAGATAATAGATGATGAGGACCTCCAAGGTCCACTGGCATCGAAGTTCTCCTGTTTTCTACCCATGATATCAGTCTGAACAAATCAGCAAACCCATGTATAAACAGACCAAGACAAGGTACTTGGTAAAATTAGCCAGTTCAGTGCTGTGTGGCTTCCTTACTGGGGCCAGTTAGCGCTCCGAAAAAGGTGTTTTGTATTAATCTTTCACCCACGTCTCCCAAACCAATTAGCAAAGAGCACAACCCGCTGAACAGGGAGGGAATGCTCATGATACGGAATAATCTTGAATGGGCAGTCATGATCCTTAAATGTAGGGATTTTATTTGTACCTCTTGCTAGATCTTTTTTGTTGTTGTTGTTAGAGACAATAATAAAGCAGACCTCAAGTGCCTTTTTAGTAATTGCCTGTTTATTAAGCACTTAACTGAAGTGTTTCTCATTAACACGTGGGGAATGAGAAGAGCAGAGCAGAGTGCGCTGTTGACGGATGGGTGTTGTCACACATGGGAGCTCTTGTCAAGGTCTGTGGGGGTTAGCCTCTGATGTTTTGGTCTCCCGGAGCCTTACCAAACTCTTTTTGTGTCCTGGGCTCTGAGCTGGGTGCCGGGCTGCAGAGATACACAACGGACAGTCATGATCCTGACAATCAGTAGGTACAGATGGATAAAATGGATGTTTAAAATGCCTGTTAGAACACAGAAGGAAGAATCGCCGTCTTCAGGAAAAATGTGAGGCTTTGGCGAGGCATCAGGCTTGAGTGGGATTTTCCAGGCGGAAGGTGGAGACATGTTCGGGGACAAGAATAGCATTTCAAGGGCATGACTCTGGCAGGCGATGGAGTGTGTGGTTGTGTGAGGTGTGTGACTTGTGGGGTGGGTGCCAGGGGGATGCAGAAGGGAGGGTCTGGAAGGGGTGCAGACCACACTGGGCTTTTCTTCCTTCACTCCCAAAGTACCCAGGATTGTGAGTAGGTCAAGCGTGAAAGTCAGATGCTTTACCTATGAAAATATAAACCATTAGGAATATTTGTCCTTCTCCAAGTTTTCTAGGCTGTAACGATGAACCCCTTTAATGTTGGAATAAGATAGAATGCACTTCACACGCCTGGGCTCTTAAGCCAGCAGACCTGTGCTTAAATCACACAGAACCCATGCCTTACCCAAGGGACCTCAGCGCCCGAGGTCTAATTGAAATTACTTCCATTCTCCTTTTGAAATTAAAAATTGCATCCTATGTGATGGAGACATGGCAAGCATTACTTGACACAAAAATGACACTAGCTAGCCCTCACTAGACATAACTTCTCAACCCACGGTCCCTCATGCAGTGCTGCTGTGTTATGGCGCCCAGTGTGGAAAACTAAGATTTTGCTTCTTGCAAAGCAGAAGGTTCTAAAAGCTTTAGAGATTACAGTACCAAGGTTCTCCTATGGCCTTTTGGAAGTTTGCTCCTGGATCAATAGATATCTTGAAAACTGATATTTATGAACTTATTATTTATGTTTAAAAAAAAAAGACAGAGAAGTTATTGACAGTGGTTAAATGTCCCATGTTGTGCATTTTCATAGAATGCCAAATGCATTCGGAGCCAGGAGAGGTTTTAGAGACAGAAAGATTGGTGAGGACGGACCTCCTTATGTGCTGTAACACGGCAAATGCTGCTCTCTTTCTCTTGGTCAAGGGAACATTAAGGATGTTGGAGTCATGTGCCTATAGAAGATATTTTGGCCATGGGTGAGGGGTATGCTCAGTATGTATTTCCTTTGAAAGGACATCGCCAGTGGGCTTTGCTTCGGTGTCATTAGCAAAAGGGGAAGCCAAGTAGATTAAGAGTTTAGATTAGGGGTTAGAAATGGCAGGTCTGCTGAAGCTCATTGGACCAAGTCTTCTCTATTTTCAGTGAAAACAATTTAGGAAGCTTAATTACTGTTGAAATTTTCTGATGCTCTCTTAATACCAGTACATAGCAAACATACACAGACACAGATGTACTTGAAATCTTCTCTTTCAGATGCCCATCATGTTTTATAATTTGAACGTTACTGTCATAAATGTGTCCCTGAAACTGGACTGTATTTTTTTAAATATATTTTTTTTAAAGATTTTTATTTATTTATTTGACAGAGAGAGATCACAAGTAGGCAGAGAGGCAGGCAGAGAGAGAGAGGAGGAAGCAGGCTCCCTGCCGAGCAGAGAGCCCGATGCAGGACTCCATCCCAGGTCCCTGAGATCATGACCTGAGCCGAAGGCAGAGGCTTAACCCACTGAGCCACCCAGGCGCCCTGGACTGTACTTTTGCTGCAGGACTCCCTTTAGCTCACTGAAGAGCCCCAGCTATTGAGGGAGTTTGACGTGGTATCCATTGGTATTAAACTTTAGTATTAACAAAAATCCTCGTCACTGTCAAATAATTGGTCTCTCACTTTGCCCCATGGCCACTGCCTGAAGCCCACCCAGGATGAGCCTCAGGGCTCTCTGCCTAGTGTGACACGTGCGTTGGGCGGCCATCGCTCAGTGCTGCACAGAACAGGAAAGGAAGCACGTGGGGCAGAAAGACTCAGTCTCCTGCTGCATGGGGCGCTGGCCACCATTCCTCCGTCAGTCTCCTCTGGGAGCCCTCGCCGGTCCAGACAAGGGAGGGTCTGTACAGATTCTGCAAATAAGGGAAGCAGGACATGGGGCATGTAGGACAGCTCACTGGGTAGAAACTGGACCACAGGCCCATGTAGAATTCTAGTTTTGATGATGATCTTTTCAAATAACCCAAATTTATTTCCTGTTAATGGCACATAGCTAGTTTGCTTATTTTATTTTTAATTCCCCAGAAAAATTCCATCTTCAGGGCTAGAGGCAGGAGTGGGTCCTTTGTGTGATCCCTCCCAAATGACCCAGCTGGATGCGACACTGTCATCTGTCATTATTCCAACATTCCATATTCCAACATATCGGACCTCTCCACTGGTGTGTTCCGCGCTGGGCCTGGATTTCGCACTCCCTCGTCCACCACTGCTCTTAATACTTTCTTGTCTTCTGCTCCTGGTATCTTCCGCCCCCAAAAGACGGGTAAGCACCACGATGGTGGAGTGTACGCCCAACAGCACAGAACTGTGTGTTTACCATGCATTTGCCACAGTGAGTGTGCTCTAAGCTACAAACAGTACTAACTCATATTTTAAGCTCAAATGAAGCATGTTGAAATGCTACATAAGAGGAATGTCATTCAGAGATGATTATTTTAAGTAGTCGCTGCTTTGGGGAGAATATACCAGCTTAAAGGCAGGACAGGAGTTCTAGTCTTTGTTCAGCCTATAACCATCCAAGCTGTAATTTTTAAGGAAAATACTTATAAATCCAGCTGTCTCAAAGCTCGTTTACTAATTCTTTACGAAGCATGGATCCCTGACTTTTCTCCCTGTGATTTAGTTCCCGCTACGGGAGGTGAGGGCATCGTTTCTAACTAGAATATCGCCTGACTCCGTACACAAAGGGCTTAATTCCTTGATCATGGTGTAAAATAGAATGACACTGAGCATTCAGTGTTTATGACAGAACTACAGATTTCCAGTTTCATCTCAGATATATAAAGAGCCAGAAGTCATCACTTCCATACTTACAACAAAGAATTCAAACAAGCTGAAAATCAGTAACTCTTCTTGGACCCATTAGATAATTGAGGTTTCTAGGAAAACAGACATCCTGCGATCTGGAGAAAAGAGCTCTAGCATTGGATTACCTAATGTAGGAAACAACAGGTACCATGGAAACTAGCAGAAAAATTAAAATGGAAACTTTATAGACTTCTCAGAGGCTGAGGGTGGGAAGCTCCTAAGGGTCAGTCTTAGGAGAGATCCCCACCTTTTTTTAGGTTTTCTTTCAGGAATGTACCAGGAAGAGTCAAATGGCAATGCTAGAAATAAACACACAGCAGCAGGAATGACACATTATGTCGATAGGCTCTAGGCTCATGATTAGACTCAAGACCGCTGAGGAGACGATCTGTGAACTTGAATAGAGATCAGTGGAAACATCCCAAATGGGAATGCAGAGACAAAAAAGAACAAAAAGAAATAGAAGAAAAACACACACACACACACACACACACACACACACACACACACAAACAGAACATCCAAGAACTGTGGGCAGTATCAAATGGTCTAACACAGGGGCCTGGGTGGCTCAGTTGGTTAATCGTCTGACTCTCGGTTTTGCCTCAGGTCGTGATGTCAGGGTCATGAGATTGAGCCCTGAGTTGGGCTCTGTGCTCAGCGGGGAGTCTGCTTAGAATGCTCTCTCTCCTTCTGCCCCACCCCAGCTCGCTCTCTCTTTCTAAAATAAATAAAATCTTTTAAAAAATAGTCTATCATATACAGAAAGGCAGGGAAGAGAGAAACGGACAGAAAAGAAGTTTTGAAGAGATGATGTCTGAGAACCTTCCCAAACCACCAAGCCAAACCACAGATTCAAGAAGTTCTGAGAGGGCGCCTGGGTGGCTCAGTGGGTTAAAGCCTCTGCCTTCCGCTCGGGTCGTGATCCCAGGGTCCTGGGATCGAGCCCCGCATCAGGTTCTCTGCTCAGCAGGGAGCCTGCTTCCTCCTCTCTCTGCCTGCCTTTCTGCCTGCTTGTGATCTCTGACTGTCAAAGAAATAAATAAAATCTTTAAAAAAAAAAAAAAAAAAAAAAAAAAGAAGTTCTGAGAACACCAACTGGGATTAATACCGGGCACACACAGATACACACGCACATCCGAACACACACACCTAACACACAACTTCCAAGCTCCTGAAAACCAAGGACGAAGAAGCACCCTGGTGACACATGGGGCACGCATCAGCTACAGAGGAACAAGGATAAGAAGGACGGCAGACCTCTCATCAGAGCTCGCGTCAGCAAGAATACAGGGGCACGACATCTTGAAGTACTGAAAGGTAAAACCAAACAAATGAACAAATGATCTGCCAGATAGGCAGCAGCAATGAGCGGCTATGTGAAGAAGAGAGGAAGACTTTCTGGGACAAAAGTGACTGAAGGAACTCGTCCTCGGAGCGGTCCTGATAGAAAAAGGACCAAATGGAATCACAGATCTAGGGACTCAGTTGGGAACACGTGCTCTCAGCCACGAAGGGCCAGGACCTCCACTTGGTCCCGTTCTTCTCTTTGGGATACACTAGAACGTCCATGCAGGAGATGGAGTGTTACCTCTGATCCCGAGAGAGGAAGTGAGGGGGCTTTTGCATAAGCGCCAGTGGCGGACCCCGTGGGTCAGCGGCAGAGTTGAGAGCTCATGTCCGGGACTAGGCCCATGGTGGGCCTGAAGCAGGAACGTTCAGAGATATGAACTGTGAATCAGAAAGGATAAATGTGTGAGGGTGGGGAAGGGTGAAGTGTGGGGGAGGTCCTGAGGTGACAGGTCCTTTCTTAATGACTTATCTGCATTGAGTTCTCTTATGTAGGAACATGGGATTGCCACATCCCAAATACATGACAGAGAATTCTCCTTCACGCCTCAGCTTGGTCCTCAGTCCCCTTTAGCCTCTGACAATGATTACTGGTATCAGTGACTCTGCAGTTTCTGTCTCCTCCATGGAAATACTTTTGCATGCTTGGGGAACAGGTTATGTAATGTTGATCACATTGAAAGAAGAAAAACAGTTAATGATTCTGGGGTCATAATTCAAGGACCCCTGTCAAGCAGGGCCATGTTTTCTTATATCTTTAGTGTAACATTAGCAAATTTTAGGGTAAGATGCATATCTTCAGAGGCACAACCCACTAAGCTATTGTATTTAAGAAACAACGTACAAAGTTTCCTGTGAGGACAGAGAAAATCTATAACTGTTAGCACTGTATTTTCAATGATGCCAAATTTCTCATCAATGTTTAGGATAGCTCCTTGCGCTGAGACAGCGTGAGGCTTCTCAGTGGTTGGCTGCACTGGCTCCAGCGATTTTGCGTCTAACCAGACTTAGGAGAGGCATCGAAGGAACCTGCTGGAGGTCCTGGCAAATGTCAATGCCTCTGTGCACCCCGCCTCTTTCTCCAAAAGAACAAAACAACTGCTGGAGATGTCACTTCAGGCCGGATCCTACAGCAGAAAACGGCCTCCTTCGTTTCATACAGAAGGGCTTGGATCTCACTGCAAGCTACACCAGACGAGGCAAGTTGCTTGTTTGTGCTGCAAGGCGTCTGTAGAGAATAATCCTGCCCATCTCAGACCTGGCTGATGGGAGTGGAGACCCCAGCTCGCTGTACCACAAACAAATAGGGCTTTCCTGCCTTGCATCATGGGAAGCCCCGCGTCGGTGGGTCCCCAGCCAGTGTGACCCTTTCACATCCACCCGCCACTCTGCCATATGGAGGGGGCTGGTTCTTGAGCAGACACATGGCCAGTTTTCCTGCTGCAGCTCCAGTATCACATCTGCCTTTGAGTTGGAAGAAGGCCTTGGAGAAGCAGCAGCAGCAGCGTGGGACCGGATCTGGGGCCCATGACCAGCAGATGCTGCACGGAAGATTGGGACACAGGAAAATGTAGCTTTCCTGCCTCTACCATAGAATCAGGACAAAAGAAAGGTGTTCTGTGAGCCAACCCTAGGTCCAGAAAGGAGGCAGAGGGAAGGGAGTGGTGTACAGTGAGGATTAGCAGGAAAGTAGAGAATCCCAGGAGCAGACCCGCTCATAGAAAGCGACCTGCAAACCTCACCTTTCTTTTCTCTTCTTCTCTCAAGGAAGAGAGCACGCGGGTGCATCTGGGGTGGTGGGGAGGGGCTGAGAGGCAGCTGGGAATCTAGTCTGAAGTCAAGTTGGCAAACTTGTCACTCTCCTGAGAATAGTAAGGATGTGATTGAACATTTCAAAAGCATCAGTGCTAATCCCATCGACTTTCAGAACGACCTCCATGCCTCCTCTACCTACAGATCCTACCTCACCAGTGCACCTCCTAATCCCATTTTCTACTCTGCCCACCCACCTGGGAGAGCCTCGGCCACCCCCAGGGCTGACAAATTCAGAGTTGGAGGTCTGGGCTTGAGGGCAAAAGTCTTGCACGCCAGGCTCAGCAGTGTAGACTTCATCCCATAGCAAGTGTGGCTGTTTAAACAGTGAATTAAAATCATGGAATTGGAAGTTTAGAAAGCCTCCCATGTGGGTTCCATGCTCTGAGAGCAGATTTTGGTGGGTGAAATTAGAGGTTCTTCTGGAAATTCAGGCACAAGATGATGAGAGCTGAACTGAGGGACATCAGTGGGGCTGAGCGAAGGGGGAGCACAGGCACAGAAAGTCCTGGAGCATTAGCTGCTGAGGATGCAGGTGTGGGGCGGTCACAGGCGCCCACAGACCACAATTGAGTAGAAGGTCCAACTTGCACAACTGGACAAGCAAGGTTTGGGACAAAGATACTGCATTAAGTTATGGACCAGGGAGGTTAGAAGTGCCTCTGGAAAATGTGGGTGGACACATACGTCCAGCAGAAAGCAGAGTACACACTGGCTGAACCTGGGAATATGCAACGTCTTCAGGAAGGACTGAGAGTGTGAAGAAAAAGGAGAAAAATCCTGGGGAACATGCTATTCCTGGCCGGGCAGGTCAAAGTGAACCTGCAGGAGAGGCTAACAAGGATGGGAGAGAAGCAGGGTTATAAAAAAGTAAAAAAAAAAAAAAAAAAAAAAATGAAAAATATAAATAATAAGATGCCATGGAGGCCAAGCCAGGTGGGAACTCTCAAAATCCATCTTGCACCATACTGTGATTTGGGGCAAGTCTTTTAACCTGACCACTGTTGTGAGTGTGTTGAATTAGTTATAAATAAAGCACTCAGACTCCTTTAGCATATAGCGCAAGTAGATGGCACTAGGTAAATATGACTTAATATTACAAAAGACGTTACAGCTCCCTTTAATGCGGTTTCTGGGAGCCTGGGTGGCTCAATTGGTGAAGCCCTGGGTTTTTGGTCTCGGCTCAGGTTTTGATCACAGGGTTGTGAGTTCAAAACCCACATTGGGCTCCACGCTGGGTGTAGAAACTCTATTAAAAAAAAAAAAGGACACTAGATGATGAGGTTCTTATTGTAAAGTCTGTGTTTTTGGGTTGCTGTAACATCAACGCTCAATCATGGGGGCACAGTTGGCACTTTGGAAGTATTTTAAATGGGAAAAAAGTTGCTTCTCTCCAGCATTAACAAAAAAAGATAGAGGCACCTGTGTATACAAAAACTAGCGCTAGGGGCGCCTGGGTGACTTAGTGGGTTAAAGCCTCTTCAACTCAGGTCATGATCCTAGGGTCCTGGGATCGAGCCCCACATCAGGCTCTCTGCTCAGCGGGGAGCCTGCTTCCCCCCCTCTCTCTGCCTGCCTCTCTGCCTACTTGTGATCTCTGTCTGTCAAATAAATAAATAAAATCTTTAAAAAAAAAAAAAAACTAGCGGTAATATTTTGTACTCGTCTGTGTTTAAAGAACATTTTGGTGATGTTGTTTACCTTTTCTTGGCTTTCTAAATTAAAAACTGTATTTTTTTCACAACGTTGAGGAAATCTCCAGGGTTCAGCCCATTGGGGGATCCCACTGCTGAGTCACCACCTTCTGTTGAAAGAATTGAAGCATAATTTATATGCAATAATATGTAAAAATCTTAATGTGTGTCTCGGTGAGATTGTAGCTGGGTGGCCGCCACTGGATAAAGGCGTAGAGTCTCCCACCACCCCAGGAAGTTCTTCCGTGTTCTTTTCCAGTCGACCTTCACCACAGAGATGCCCCCTGTTGCGACTTCCGTCAGAATGCGTCTTAGCGGCTCTCGAAACTCATATGCGAAGTCTCGTACACCACGGTCCGGTCTCCTTCCCCCAGCAGAATGTTTATGGGATTTATCCACGCTGAGGTGTGCTCTGTTCTTTTCACGTGTTTGCACATTCCATGGTGTGAGTAAATGATAATGTGTGTTGTTCTTCACCCGCTTTCTTGGGGATACGGAAGACAGTTGTGGCTTCTGGGAGGGATGCTCCCAGAGCGCACTGTGAGACCAGGACGGACCCAGGGGCATGTTCCTTCAGAAGCACCCCATTCTTTGGAAGGCCTCGGGCTTCAGGCCCATAGGACTGATAATCCCAGATTGCCCTGCAGGTCATGGGGATGGAAGGGAGGAGGTGACACACAGGGCGGGGTGGACAGACGCCAACACAGGCTGGCTTTGTTCTTCATGGTGGTTACACACTCTTCCCTTCACCTCCTTGTTTTGAGGAGCAATGAAGAGTGGTCCGCTGGGTTTTTGTTTGTGTTAATGAGCTAGAACCACAGAAGGTACAAGCTACAAAAGTCTACAGGGACTTTTATCCAGAAGCGACCTGACCCATTCTAACTACTACATTTATGAATGGACATTTTGGCGTAGGGTTGAAACCAGGCCTTGTGCCTCCAAGTTTAATACTTTTCTGAAGCTTTGATTTGGGGAACCACATATGTCTAGCTGTACCTTCTTTTATAATCTCTTTTATGTTTGCAGCTTAGTTGAGTCCTTGTGGGAGACAGGTGTAGGGCTGCATACCCTACAAGGGAGGGGAATGAAGCTTGGGGGGCACAGGGAGGGACTGGATATTTATCTCTGAAAGGCCCACATGGACTAAACACTTAGTTAATTAAGTGTTTGAGTCTGGGTTTCAGCTCAGGTCATGATATCAGGGTTGTGGGATCGAGCCCCAAATTGGGCTCTGCACTCAGTGTGGAGTCTACTTGGGGTTTTCCCTCTGTCCCTCTACCTCTCCCCTTGTTCGTGCTATCTCTTTTTCTAAAAATAAATACATAAAATCTTAAAAAAAATATTGTCTGGATTTCTGCTTAAAAATAATTTATTTGTAAGAAAAACCAATTAAATGAGACATAACTGCACATACTCAGTACCAAAACTTGGCGATCTATTTCCAAGCTCACCTTTCATAATTTGTAAACAGAGCACGTAAAGTTTGCAAATGCAATATAAACACAAATGTTGTGGATAATTGCAAAATATTGGCGTATTATGAAATTGGATATACCATACTGCTTCATGAGGATGATAATATTTTAATTGAAATGAGAAGAAAGTGAACGGTCTTAGAGGTCAGAATGTGAGACAAATAATAAAATGGGTGACAGTGGGCTTGTCAGCATCCACACTCCGGACCGGGTGGGATGGAGGCAGTCGTAAGGATCCATGAGAGGATCTGTGGGGATGTATTGCTAAATTATATACCAATGTATTGTTAGTTATATCCATGCTATCCTCAGGGCACCTGGGTGGCTCAGTCTGCTAAGCGTCTTGCTTCAGCTCAGGTCATGATCCGGGGTCCTGGGATGGAGCCCCATGTCTGGCTCCCTGCCCAGTGGAGAGTCTACTTCTCTCTCTGCCCTTCACCCTGCTTGGTCTTTCTCTCACTCTCTCACTCTCTCTCAAATAAATAAATAAAATCTCTATGAAAAATAAATAAAATAAAAGGAGATCTTCTCCGGTGAACTTTTCAAGTCTCCTTACACAGGGGATATTTCCTACCGTGACTTATTCAGAACATAATGCTTAAATCCTTCATATATGAAAATAATAAGATGCCTTACACTCATTTCTCCAAGTTTGTGAAGCGAGCACCGATTGAGATGAGCTACTTTTGGAGGAAGGAAATTGTATATTAAGCACCTACCATATGTCAGAATCAGCGACAAGCATGAGATAATTATACTTGGGTGATATTCTTTTGTCTTTCAATGACACATATATATTCATATCCAGGATTTACAGATAAAAGCAATCATATTGCAGATTGAAGAGATACCCAATATCTGTTTTTCATACCCGGGAATGACAGTGATCCAAGGTCTGAACATATTCCCTGAACTTCTGGTTCTTTCTCTTATAAAAGCATAACAAAAATCAGTTAAGTATTTGGGAGAAAGCAGTTTTCCTTATGAATATGCATGCTTTCTCTGTCAATGCCCCAGGTAGGGACATCCATTCATCTTGGAAATGAATGGTTCTAGTTGTCCTAATACCAGGACTAATGATGTGTGGACAGAACACAATCAGAAACTATTCTAGTAATAAAATCATAGTGTACTTCATCAAATGATTCTTTGATATGCAAAGTCAACAGTGTTCTCAGAGGGTGAAAAATGATGCTTTGCGAGGCTGGGCCAGTCTCCTTACAGGGAAGCAGGAGAGCAGAAAAAAGATTGGACCAAGATGGAAACTTTGAGGATGGCTTTGGGAGGGTAAGAGGAAGCTCAAGCTTCTGGTGCATTTTGGAGGATTTGTCTGCACTGGAAGGCAAGGACCAGAAATTGGAAGGACCCCACTGGTCTGATGTCTGCCAGGGAGGAGAGATACCGCAGGTAGTGTCAGTGCAGGTGTGGAGCAAAGGGACCTTCGTGTGCTGTTGGCGGGAACGCAGCCACTGTGGTGCAGTCACTGTGCACGACAGTGTGGACGGCCCTGAGAAAATCAAGCATAGAGACACCGTGAGACCCAGATTTCCCTCTCCTGGGCATTTACTCAAAGGAAATTAAATCAGTATGTTGTAGAGCTAGGTGCACCTCCAAGACTGGCAAACATGGGAGGGGGTGTCATTTCCAAGCATCATCCTTTGAATGGGCTCCTGGGGAAATGAGTAGAGACCAGGCGGGCAGAGAGAGAGAAGGCTGGGACCGCAGAGCTGGTCTGTGGGACATTGTGTTGCATGAAACCAGTCCACAGCCTTCAGGGATGGGTAGGAATAACCCTGAGGTCTGCGGATTATAGACGGGGAAGAAAGTGTGATTCAAGCACCCGAAACACCAAAACATAGACTGATTTTAATTCTTAAAAGGGAAAGGAACAACAACTCTGGATTTTTTTTTAAATCTCCTTTAAGATTTTACTTATTTATCAGAGAAAGAGAGAGGAGGAGATCACAAACCAGGGGAGCAGCAGGCAGAGGGAGAAACAGGCTCCTCACTGAGCAGGAAGCCTAATGTAGTACTTGTCCTCAGGACCCCAGCGTCATGACCTGAGGCAAAGGCAGATGCTTAACTCACTGAGTCACCCAGATGTCCCAAAAGCTCTGCTTTCAAAAACCAAGGTGGTTAAGTTAAGAATTCGTGCTGGCTTCTGCTACCTTGCTGGTGCCAGGCCATTGTTCTCATTCATGGCCATTCTGATTGCCTAAAATGTTCCCATATGTCAGCCAGTTGGTTTAGCTCTATAAAGTCATAGAAAAATTAGTCACGATTAATGGTGACCATTCAATGTGTGCTTCTGTGGGAGGGGGAAGCAGAGGGACACACCTAGAAGCACCACAAGAGAAGTACGTGTGCCGTAAAGGATGCACTGTACATTAGAGCTCACGGAACAACCAAGGAGAGAAGGAAGAGTTTTGTAAGAGTAGAAATAGTCAGCGACTTTGACACTGGTCACTGACTCCAAGCAAGTTTGTTGTTCATTCGGTTACTGAAGTTTGATGAATCCTACACAGTGGATGCTTCACTCTCTAACTGGGGTGACACGACTACTGATTTTCCTGTGGATTATTCGGTAGCAAGAAAAAAGCCATATAGTCTCATGAAATACAATAATTTAAGGATAACTATTTGTTAGCTTCTAAAGGCCGAATTTTAAAGACGCTTCTGAAATCTGTTGCTCCAATTTATGACACATTAAAACACACCAATCCCATCGCCCAGCAGGGGTCGTTTCCTCGGAGAGTGGGCACCGCGGACACCTTGGTCCACACCAGTGCAACCCAAGCTGCCGAACTTTAGAAATACTTGGATAGTTTGATCTTCAAAGTGCAGATCATTGACTTTCTGAGTTAGAAGTCTGAGGGGAAAACCCAGACACCCACCTCTTACAAAAGCCTGAGGGGCAGACACCGATTCTCAGCCTGATGGGGTAGCCTCCTTGACAGCCTCAGAGCCAGTCGGTGGCTCTCTCTGTGGATTCCAGCACACTTTCATCTGCCATGGCCACCAGTGCAGAGCCGTCCGTGAGATCTTCCCGACTGGGTCCTCCAATGATGCCGTTTTCCTTCGCAGAGTTACTCACCTACCGCGATCTACAGAGCTATCGGACACACTGTCTCTTCTCACCTTGGCTTGTCCTTGGATGCACTCTCATTTCCCCCAGTCCAGCCGTACAGCCACGGGCTCACACCTGACTCAGGTAAGCCCCATGGAGTCTGCCCCCGATCCCAGGTCGCAACCACACTTAACCTCTCACTTGTATCGTGGTTTTTTCTTCGGCAACTATAATTCTTGCTCGTGGACATTATAAACATTTGCTGTGGAAATACATAAATATTTTTTTCTCGGCGGCCTTTTCAACAGCAGGTAGGCTTTAAAAGTGTCTGAAGAGCTGCTACACAGGGATTGGATACTTGAAAGCATTAAAAAGGAAGGTGGTTATTCTGACGGCCTTGGAACACTTCTGAGACCTTGCCCTAATCAATCATCCTGTCTAATATCAGTCCTCTCGATGGCTATGCCCTTCCCCAATCCTCTGGCTTTCAAGTTGCCTTTTATCCTAAGCAATTTGCATAGTATTACCTAGATCTCTAAGTGAGATTTAGAGGGAGGGAGAAAAAATCCATCTTCTTTGTGGAGTTTTGCTCTGTAATTGCAAGATCTGCACGGGGCTGGAAACTTCCACAAAGCGTCTCTTTGCCCTTGGGTGAGTAGCCGATTCTCCGGAGCAACCTTCTCTTTTGCATGCACGGAGCGAGGAGGCAGAGATGAAAGACGGCTTTGAGCTTCCGCTACAAATCAGAGCAGAAGGGTGACACTTGACGGCCTCAGAATTATAACTGATCCGGCTCAGCTCCGCAGCGAGAGGAAGTAGGTCGGGAAGCGTGCTGGGGTCCCGGGTGTGCTTTGGAATATCCCATCTTCTTTAATATCCCAACGATTTCTTGTCTTGTTTGGCAATAATTCTCTTTTTGCATATTTTCCTCTTTATGTATAGCTAAGAAATCTTTTTTTTATTTAGCGAAGAAATCTCTGCTACAAAAAATGATGAGAGAACTTGACTTACAAGAGAATAAAATGTAATCAAATCGTAAGAGTCATCACACAACTGAGGCTGTTCCACAAAAGGAGGTAAAGAGATCAATACCTTGGAATATGAAGCCCAGAAAGCAAACTTCGTATGCATAAAAACCAATAAGTGATCAGTGAAAGTCTTCAATCAGTGATGAACACGTGGACTATAATAAATTAGCTGGGGAAATTGTCCACCAGGAAAGTCTGGCTAGTTGGCATCAAAGTGAATATTTACTGGAATAATCATCAAATGGATTTCAAGAATCTGGTGAATGACCAAGATGGCGGCATGGAAGTCCCCAGCCTCCATTCCCCCACAAGGATCAACAATGACACAGCTATTTCTGAACAAAAACAGCTCTGCCAGAGGTCTGCAGTTCTCTTAAGAAGTGTCAGCAGCACAGTGGAGCTAAACGCTAGGGAAGAACTACACAAGAAGAGAAAGCGGTTGGTCTCATGGCGCCCGCATCATTCCATCCCCCAGCAGAATTGCTCAGTGGCTAAAGGGAAGACCCCAGTTGGAAAGAGGCCCCCTCTTGCTGTGAGCAACAAGCTTCCCCAGGCTTTGGGGCATTGGCTGAAGAACGTGCTTTGGTTTCACCCCACCCACACCAGTGAGGCTGAGATACACAGAGAATGTCAGGAACAAGGAAGAAACATAGGGGCTGCCACCCTAAGCCAGGCACGGGGAGAGGCTGCAGTTCCCAGAGACCTCGGCAAATGACCCCTAGAGGCCAGCACAGCTGTTTGGACCCTCTGCAGATTTCTCCAGTTTCTCACTGATACCAGCCAAGTCCCTCCCTAGTCCCTATGCTCCTGGGCCCCCGGAGCTTCGCACCCATGTCAGCACCCAGCCTAGGCCCCTGCAGCTGGGTCCTGCCACCCTGTGTGCACGCAGGGCCAGCCCCTCCAGCGGCACGCTCACATGCCATCAGCTATCATCCCTGGCCTCTGTCGGTGTGTGTGCATCAATGGCAACATCTTGAAGCCCCAGTCGATGTGCATCAATAGCTAAGTCCCTCAAACATGCTTGTGGGTCTACTTTCAACCCCGACTTCTGTTACTAGCCTGCCCCATGGGGCTACCCTGTAGCACAATCCAGACTTGACTTCTAACACTGGCCTCTATGGACATACACCTCTGCTGAGGCTCAGAACCAGAGTGGTGCAACTGACGGACAGGGCCCCCGGAGCTGGCAGCAGACCAGGCCCTCTCTGCTTGCTCTGGCCTCCACCACTATTGATTCGTCTTCAACCTACCCCTGCCACTTACATGGACACCTGCAGCTAGCCCGCGTAGTTGACTCCATCCACAACTGCTAACTGCCCTGGTCTCCAGCTGCTGGATCTGGAGGTACCACTGAGGATCCCGAAAGCTTCTGCAGTCTCATTGGAGCCCCTAGCACTCACCAGTTGTCAAAGCTGTGGACACCAGCAGCCTGATCTAAAAGAGAGATCACATTTCTCTGAACCAGGAGCCACCACCTGCCCCCATTTCAACACCATGCACCAGCAGCCCTGGGGTTTTGGCATCTTCCAGCTGGTCCCCACTGACAGGTGAATGTCTTCCCTCACCAACGTCAGTCTGGAAGAGATGACTGCTTCTCTGAATGTGCGGGCAGCTCTGCACGGTTGCAGAGCAATGTACAGACATCCCATCCAACAGCCACAGAGTACATTTTCTTCTCAAGTGCACACAAAACATTCTTCATGATAGATCCTATTTTAGGTCACAAAACAAGTCTCAGCAAATTTTAAAAGACCGAAAGCATACCAAGGATGATTTTACACAATGGTGTGAAACTAGAAATCAGTAATGTAGAAAACTGGAAAATTCACAAGCAGGTGGGGATTAGAAAACACAATTTTGAACGACCACTAAGTTAGAAGTGAAATAAAAAACTAATTCAAAAATATCTTAAAGCAAATGAAAATGAAGACAAAACACACCCAAACTTACAGAGTCCTGCCAAAGAAGCACTGAGGGAAATTTATGGTGATAAATTACTACAGGAAGAAAAAGACAAAGATCTCAAACAAACCTAGCATTACACCCCAAGGAGCTGGAAAACCAGAATAAACCAAACCAAAAATTAATAGGAAGAATGAAATGACACAGACCAGAGTGGAAATAAATAGAACAGATACCAGAAAAGCAATAGACAAGATCAACAAAACTAGGAGGTGTTTTTTTGTTTTTTTTTTGTGAACAATAAGTAAAATTGACAAATACTTAACTATACTTACCATGAAAAAAATAAGTGAAATTATAAATGGAGGAGACATTACAACAGAAACCACAGAAATACAGAGGTTCATAAGAGCTGCTGTGAAAAATTATATGCCAATAAGACAATGTGGAAGAAATGGATAAATTCCTAGAAACATACAATCTACCAAGTCTGAGTCATGAAGAAATAGAAAATCTCAACAGACTGGTGACGAGTAGGAATATTGACTTGGTAATCAAAAACCTCTAAACAAAGGAAAGCCCAGGACCAGATGGTTTCATGAGTGAATTCTGCACAACATTTAAAGATTCAGCCAATTCTTCTCAAACTCTTTCAAAAAAAATGATGAAGAGGGTACCCTTCCAAACCCATTTTCCAGGGCTACTGTTACCCTGATGCCAAAGTGATATATCAGTACTGCAATAAAATAAAATCAGGCCAATAGCCTTGATAAATATAGATATAAAAATTCTCAACAAAATATTAGGACACTGAATTCAGTACTACACTGGAAGTATCATACATCATGATTGTGTTCTGTATCCTTGAGATGCAAGGATGGTTCACCATCTATACACCACATTAGCAGAACGGAAAACAAAATTCATCTCCATAGATGCAGAAAAAGCATTTGACAAAATTCAGCATCCTTCATCACAAAAATCTCTCAAAAATTGGGTATAGAAGGAACACAGCTCAATATAATTAAGCCTATATATGACAAGCCCACACTAACTCATCCTCAATGGTTAAAAGTTTAAAGATTTTCCTCTCAGATCAGGAGAAAAAGAAGAGTGTCCACTCTCAACCACTCCTATTCAACAGAGCACTAGAAGTCCTAACCAGCCAGAGCATTTAGGCAAGAAAGACAAACAAAAGGCCCCCAAATCAGGAGGGAAGTGACATTGTTTCTTTTTGCACATAATATGCTTTTATACACAGAAAATCCTAAAGCATCCATCAAAAAAGTTTTAAACATAATGAATTTGTTAAAGTTTCAGGAGTAACAATCAATATATAAAAACCAATTGCATTTTTATTCACTAGCTATGAATTATCTGACAAAGAAATAAGGAAAATCCTATTTCCAATAACATCAGAAACATTATGATACTTAAAATAAATTTAAGCAAGGATATGAATGATTTATACACTAAAAACTGCCAGGCATTGATGAGAGAAATTAAGGAAGTCACAAATAAAAATGGAAATATATCTGTGTAAATCGACAGGCAAGCTAATATTGTTAAAATATCTGTAACTTACCCAAATCCATCTATAGATTCGATGCAATTCCGAACAAAATTGCAATGACATTTTTCAAGGATAATCAGTCTTAAAATTTGTAAAGACCATAAAGAGCCAAAGCAATCTCGAAAAAGAAAAACAAAGCTGGAGGCATCGTACTTTCTGATTTCAAACTATAAATACAAAGCTTTAGTAATCAAAGCAGTACAGTACCGATATAAAAACAGAGGCATATATCAATGGAACAGAGTTGAGGGTCCAGAAATATACCCATGAGTATATGGCTAAATGTTATTGGACAAGGGAGCCAAGAACACTTGATGGGAAAGGACAACCTTTTCAATAAATGATGCTGGGAGAACTGGACATCCACATGCATAAGGATGAACTTGGACCCCCGTCTTGCATCACTCACAAAAATTACCTCGCAATTGATTAAGGACTTAAGTCTAACACCTGAAACGATAAAACTTCCAGAAGAAAACATAAGGGGAAATCTCCTTGCTTATGATATTTTTTGGGATTTGATGACAGAAACAAAGGCAACAAAACCCAAAACAATGTGGGACTATATCTAATTAGAAAGCATTTTCACAGCAAAAGAAACAGGTGCACAATTAAATAAAATGTTGATCTATGGAAGGGGAGAAAGTATTTTCAAGCCATGTATCTGATAAAGGGTTAATATATAAAATATTTAAGGAACCCACACATCTCAATAGCAAAAAAAAAAAAAAAGAAAAGAAAAGAAAAGAAAAGAAAAGTAAAGACCTTGAATAGATATTTTTCCAAAAGACAAGATACATATGGCTATAAGTACATGAACAGGAGCTCAACATCACTAATTAACATGGAAATGAATACAAATCAAAACCACAATGAAGTAACATCTCATACCTGTTAGAAGGGTTATCTTTACAAAAATAAATAAATAAGAACTAACAAATGCTGGTGAGGATGTGGAGAAAAGGGACCCTCATGCACAGCTGATGAAAACATAGAGTGTGTGGCCACTATGAAAACAAGTGTAGAGGGTCCTCAAACAATGAACAATAAAACTACGATATGATCTAGCAATTCCCCGTACAAGACACATCGAAAGGAGATGAAACTGTTATCTCAAAGATGTCTGTACTCCCGTGTTTCTTGCATTATTCACAATAGCCAAGACTTGGGAACAGGTTGGGTGGCAACTGATGGACATATGAATAAAGAAAGTGTGATGTACACAGGCACACGCGTGCGTGCGCACAAGTGCGTACGCACACATGCACACACAGGGATATTATTTAGCCTTAAAAAAGGATATTCTGCAATTTGCTACAACATGGTTGGACCTCTAGGTTATTACGCTGAGAGAACTAAGTCAGACAGAGAAGGACAAATCCCATCTGAGCTCACTTATACACAGAACCTAGAATCATTGAAGTCATAGAAACACAGGAGGACAGTGGTTGCCAGGGGTGAGCATGATGGAAATGAGAAAATCTTGGTCAAAGAGTATAAACAGTTAGCTATAGATGGATTAGTAGAGCATGATGATGGTAGATAATGAGACTGTTGTATACTTAAAAGTTGCTATGCAAGTAGACATTTCATATTCCCATTACAGCAACAATAAAACGGTAATTATGTGAGATGGAGAGCAAGTTAACTAACCTTACTGTGGTAAACATTTCCAATATATATGTGTGCATCAGATCACCATGTCGCACACCGTGTTGTACCTCCGTAAAGCTGGAAAAAATAATTTTAAAGAACGAAACCCAAAACCATGTATGTAAAGAAAACTAAAACTGAGACTTATTTGATTTCCAAGATAGGACAACATATTTCAGGAAGAGTATGGATGGGTTCAAACAAATAATAGCTTAAAAATTGTAAATTAAAAGAAATGAACAATTAAAACTTATAGAAAGAAAAGGGTAAATACATGCCATTGGGGATTGTTCTAAAAATACAAGGAATTTGCATATGTCAAACATCAATGTCCAGAAACAAAACAGACAATGAAGACACAGAGACAATCCACAAAAGAGAAAATTCAAAGTAATAATGAGCATAGGAAGGGCTTTTTGGTTTTGTTTGGTTTGATGTTGCCTTTGAGTAAACAAAGGAAAACAATATTTATGATATTTTTTAGTGCCGGCAGTGGTGTGGAAAGAGCGGTCTACTAAAACCCTACTGTGAGAGGGTGTATAAGTTGGTGGGAACATTCTAGAAGCCCTTTGGCATGGGAATCTCAAAAATGTCCATGTACTAAAAAATGTCGATGTGCCAAGACCCTGTCTCATATCAGGACTAAGAAAACAGAATTGTCATCAACTCTCTGTAAGATTCTTCACTGG
This sequence comes from Martes martes, assembly GCF_963455335.1. Lineage (NCBI taxonomy): Eukaryota > Metazoa > Chordata > Mammalia > Carnivora > Mustelidae > Martes > Martes martes. The sequence goes on from NC_137899.1 coordinate 3,479,460, forward strand.
GCCTAAATTTCCAACCATGGAAAACTAGAAATAACCGACAATATGCTGCTTCGATAAGATAGAATATTATCTGCATATTCATGAGGATGTCTGGTACGTTTTTCTTTTTCTTTTTAAAGATTTATTTATTTATTTATTTGACAGACAGAGATCACAAGTACACAGAGAGGCAGGCAGAGAGAGAGGAGGAAGCAGGCTCCCTGTTGAGCAGAGAGCCTGATGCGGGACTCGATCTCAGGACCCTGAGATCATGACCTGAGCCGAAGGCAGAGGCTTTAACCCACTGAGCCACCCAGGCGCTCCATCTAGTACATTTCTAAAGCATTTTCACATGTGCATGATGTCACGTGATTGACAAAAATGATCCAAGGCCATTCTGAGGACAGGAATACTGGGCCTGCTGTAGGATTCCTAAAGCGGATCCCTTGCTGAGCACTGCACGTAGCCAGCAAGAGATGGTGCGGGGACCTCCCTGCATCTCTACAGAATTAGAGAAACATATCGGAAGCAAAATCTGCAGGACAGGGCAACCAACTAGAGATGGTCTGGGGAAGAGGTGGAGGGTTATCAAGATGATCCCGACATTTATAAGTCTAGGGGTTGAGACGGGGGGACAGCAACCCAGTGCAAAGACCAGGAAGGTAAGTAACTAGGTAGAGACCTTCAAGATACAAATCTTTTTGGAAGTCCTATTGAGAAAACAGCTGCATAGAGATTTGAGAATTCATCTGAATTCATCTCATTTGGGAGGCATCTCCTGCGTATCAAGCATGTTTCATATCCTATTGTTGTTACCTGAAAATCTGAGATTCATGCACCCAACAAACATTTATTTCCCACCTGCTGCATGCCTGAATGTATGTTATATGCCAAGAACATGACGCAAATACAACCCAGTCCTTGTCCCACTGTCAAGTTAATGAATACGTATCAGGTCACTGAGCCAGCAGCAGGCGAGGACGGATTCAAACTTTTTGTTGTTGTTAGCTTTTATTTTTTTCCTCACTTCAAAGCCTTTCCACTATACCAGTCTTTGCTTCTCCTTTTTCTTTGTTTGAAAAGAGGTGTACAAGTCCTGTTTATGTATATTATCTTTTTTTTTTTATTTTAAAGTAGGCTCCACACCTAGTATAGAGCCCAGTGCAGGGCTTGAACTCATGACCCTGAGATCAAGACCTGAGCTGAGATCAAGGGTCGGTGCTTAACAGACTGAGCCACTCAAGAGTTCCTGGTGTATATTATCTTTATGAAAGAAGGGGGAGTACTAGGGTCCCAGGATCATGACCTGAGCTGAAGGCAGACGTTTAACCGACCGAGCCCCCCAGGTGCCCCTGCCTGTGGGTTTCTTGTTTGTGAATCACACTTATGTGATTATGTGTAATGTTTGGTACCTGATATTTCAAGGTGAGGATTGTCCATTTACCTTGTCTAGAATGTTTGGATGTTTGGATCTCGAGATTCAAATCTTGCTCGATTTCAGAGACTGGAAAGTTCTATCTTTCCCCTTGTTTCGATTCATTCCTCCGGAACCTGGGGGGTGTTTCTTAGACCTGATATTTTTTAAAACTTGTTTTTCTTCTTGTAGATTTCTCCTAATTTTATATTTTAATTTATAAATGATCTCTATAGTTATGCCGCATCTGGTTTTTAATGACCCAGAGCTTCATTCCAATGTTGATGGTTCTATTTCTAGAATTTTATCTTTTTTAAATAGCCATGCTATTTATCATAATCTCTCATTCTTCCCTACAGTCCTCAGTTACTTATGTTTGAACATTTTGGACATATCCCTCTTCAGTTCTGTTTCTGGTAATCTGAATTATCTTTGGGGTTCTACAACTGTCTTCTCTGCTCCTCTCATTCTACTCCCTCCCATCACAGCTGGCTATCTTCTGTTGCACTTTGTTTTATTTACTTTTTATTTATTTTTTAAAGATTTTACTTATTTACTTGTCTGAAGGAGAGCACAAGCAGGGGAGGGGCAGAGGGAGAGAGAAGCAGGCTTCTCGCTGAGCAGGGACCCCGACATGGGGCTTGACCCAAGACCCCGGAATCATGACCTGAGCTGAAGGCAGGTGCCCAACCAACTGAGCCACCCAGGCGTTCCTCATTTTTTTTTTTTTTTTTGAGTTGATCTTTGACTCTCTAAGTCCCAAGGGCAGGGACTGAGAGTGTTTCTCTAGAGAGGGTTTGCGTTTTGCCCTTTCTGTGGTGTAAGCCTTTAGTGGGTAATGGGATGACAGCTGAAGTGCTAGGGCTTCTTTCTGGGCTGTGAAAAGGTCTCAGTTGCACAGGGGTGTTGGCTGTATGGCTCCGAGGATGTACCAAAGCCACCGAGTTGCATACTTTAAAAGCTTGAATTTTCTGGCGCATGAATTGTATCTCGATAAAGCTGTTGTACGAAAATGAGCCAGGGAGGTTGGCTGAAGTCTCCTTCCTCGAGTTTTTCTGCCAGGGAGGTATAGAATTCCTGGGCATCAAACTTTCCCCCCAAATGACAACATATGAAGCTGTCCCGTGGGAAAACACAGCAGGGTAAAGAGAGCGTCCTCTCTTTGTGATTCCAGAGGGGGAGAAATGAACACAAGTTCCAAGCGTGGTTCCCTTGTCAGAAACTGAGGTTTTGATTTTCCGTCCGCTGTTCACCAATACCTCTTTTATTAATACCTGATTCTCCACTTTTTTTTTTTTTTTGCCAATATGGCTTTATTTTATCCAATATTTTCTAAAATGATAGATTTTAAAAAAGATTTTATGTTTAAGTCATCTCTATACCCCATGTGAGGCTTGAACTTACAACTCTGAGATCAGGAGTCACACACTCCACTGACTGAGACAGCCAGGCATCCCTACAAACGACAGATTTTTAAAAACGTATTCTCGTTGCTTTTTGAGTTTCTTTGATTACTTTTGTCACCTGACAGTTTCATATTAACTATTCTGTTTTTTTTTTTTCAGTTGTCTGTTCAAATCTCTACTCATTTCTTCCGAGAAGACTTTTTCTCTTATTGAGCTGTAAGATAGCTTCATAAATCAATGACTATAATCATTTGTCATATATTGTACATATTCTCTTCTAAATTGCTGCTTGCTTTCAATTTTGTTTATAATGTTTACGACTTCTGTAACAAGTTCCTACAAACACTCTTTATCACAGGAAGTTGCCAATGTTTAATTGAGTACGTGAAATCCCTAAACTATTTTTTTAAATAAGAAGTCTAACAAAGCTATAGGAGATTGAGGAAGATTGTCGTAAAAAAAATAACAAAAACCGAATTGATGCTTTTTTTTTTTAAAAAAAAAAAAAACCTTGGGAATGCAGAAATAAAAAAATTACTAGCACTACCAAGACCACAGACTCTTCAGTAAAATTGCAGACTTCCTCCAGGTCAATTTCCTTTCACAGAATTTAGCAGCTGTCTGATGCAGAGATTGCAATAAACTTTTCTTGCTCTTTTGCTAAACTCTTTTGCTAAAAAACAAACAAACAAAAACTCCCCCAAATGCTCAAAACTTCTTGCAAGCACAGTTCTCAATGCAAAGGAATAATACATGCCTTTCTTCGGTTGCAGAGAAATGGGCCCATTTTCACTCTTCTTACTGATATTCCTCTCTTTTTGTCCCCAGCCTTTCAGAGGACTCCAGCGGGAAGGCTACGAATAGTAATCCCTCATTATTACCGAGGGGGAAAGAAAAGAACGGGATGCTAGGTGAACACAAAATGAAACCTTCCATTCTGTGATGCAACGCCGGTCTGAGCAGGTTTGGAAACATCTTCATTAGAAGTAAAATCAATCACGTGCCTACATTTCTTATAGACCGGGGCAGGGGGTGGTCCTCACATCCAGTGATTCTAACACTGTTAACCATGCCTCCCGTTCACCGCGTTGCCGGTGATATTTCTTAACAGCTGACACGCCAGCGTCCGTGAGGCTGGAGACCCTATTTGGAGCTGCTGGCCTCCGCTGGGCACCAGCGTCCAAACCACTAATGCCAGAGCTTTTCTTCTGCGTGGAGTGAGAGAATTTCTTCAACTCCTGCTGAATAGCTCTCTCGAGATTTTAACAGTGGAAGGGTTTAACCCTTTGTTTAACCAGAGCGCTGGGGCAGGGGGTGGTGGGTGCGAGAAGCTGCATTAGGGTAGAACCCCCCAGATTCCTTACTGTTGGATTTCTGGACCCAGAGGGTGTGTCTGGATGACACGTTCAAAATGCCAGAGCATCTACCACCGTTGAGAACGTCTCACATATTCACTGGCAGCTAGAAGCCTGCTCTGTCCCACATGAACGGGGACCATCTTCGGCATATCTGGGTCTCCTCCACGTGGCAGCAAATCGGGTCTTAGGTCTGTGTCAGCCCGGACAGTGAGGACTGGGGATTGCAGCCACAAAGATGGAGGGAAGCATTAGGAGGGGTTTCTAACCCAGAGCTCTTTTCCCAGGCATGGGTTCTCGGGGAGAAGCTGCGGAGTTGCTGTGAACAGATATAAATGGGACTTTTCTGTCTATGGTGGGCCAGACGTCCACGCTCTCACGGAGGTTCTGGGGGCAGACTCTGACAGCCCACCCCATGTTTGCAGCCACCACCAGGGAGGACCCTACAGAGTTTCAGCTGCTGGTGCTCCTGGTGCTCAAACCCATCCTGGGCGACCGTCCTTCCCGCCGCCTCCCACGGCAACACAGCAATAGCGTGTCCAAGGCAAATGTGCGTTGACATGCTTTTGGCATTGTGATGAGTCCCTCTTATGTAAAACTATGTTTGTTTAGATGTGAACGTGCCAACTGTAGAAATTTTTAAAAATATAATCGGAGAAGGAAACTGTTTCCCAAATCCCTTTTAGCTATAAAATCAGAGTTAGCATTTTATTGTATTTCCTCTCAGTTCTAAGTACAGTTTTAGATCATAGTTGCCATGATGCTTTAATTAAGTTGTGTATTTTGCTTTTCCACTTCCCACGGAGCAAGCATTCCTCTTGGTAAACGTCACTTTAATGGGCCGCGTATTACGTCTTTGACCAATTTTATCACAACATAATCAGTTAGCGTCTCACCTGGGGATCTTCTGTCTCCAGATTTTTATTGTCTGAGTCCGCCCTTCCTGACCCGCCTGGTCATACGTTGGAAACTCATGACCAAGATGATAGTATTAGGAGGTGGGATTTTGGGGAGACATTCAGGTCATGAGGATGGAGCCCTCATGAATGGGATTATGCAACTAATTAACTCATTAATTAACACAAAGAAGCTCAACATGTGCATAATCCCTGTGAGTATAAATGTCCCCTGGTGTTTTGCACGGTGGGGAATTCAGATCCAGATGCCTCCTTTGGGAAGCTTTGCTTTCTGAACACGAACTACTAGTTGCCCTACCCATGTTCCATGGGCTATGCACAGCTGAAGGAATGCCCAAACCGTGGTGACAATTTCACATGCATTGAGAGCCATTGTGTCTGGCACTTGGAGGGTACTGATGAAAAAGCACTAGGAGGGTCACGTGTGAGGAACAGATGGGGAAACCAAAAATTTTATAAAATATGACAACTGCCAACAGATCTGTAAGAAACACTATTCTGTGGGGTGGGAGGTGAGGTACATGTGGTTCCCAGGAAAGGCAACACCTTAGCCCGGTGTCAGAGGACCCCAGCTCTATGGAGATGGGGAAGCAATGGGTGAGTGGACCCAGGTCCTAGGGAAGTTATCAAAAAGGACCGTGACTGTCCTGAGGGCAGGAACTTTCTTGGCAGGGCCCAAACACTGGCACACAGAGGCTTTCCACTCATGTGAAATAGACAGACGCATAGACAGATAGATAGTAGATAGACAGAGAAATGGGTAGATGGACAGACAGTCAGATGGATGGATAGATGGACAGATGGATGGTTGGATGGATAGATAGTTGGATGGAAGGTTGGATGGATTGAAAAATAGATAATAGATGGACAGAAGGTTGGATAGATAGATGATAAATAGATGGACAGACTGATGGACAGATGGATGGATATACAGATGGATAGCTGGATGGACAGATAGATAGATAGATACACACACTGATGGACAGATAGATAAATACATAGATGGATGGACAGATGGATGGATGGATGGATGATAAACGGACAGATGGATGGACAAAAGATGGATAGATGGATAGATAGATAGATAGATGTACAGATAGACCGATAGACAGATAGACAGACAGACAGATGGATAGATGGATGGATGGATGGATGGATGGATGGATAGGTGGGGGGGTGGAGGGGTGGATGGTTGGATAGACAGATGGATGGTTGGATAGATAGATGATAGTAAGGGAGGAAATGATCATAAGGGAGAACACGCCACCTCTAAGTACGCCACTTTGTCATGTTGATCCTTCCACTGAAGGCACTGGAGAAACAGTTCAAGCAGGGTTTTCTCATCTCCCCTCTCCTACCTGAAAGTGAGTCCTGGGATCCCCACTGAGGAAGAGGCCGTCCCTGCACCAGGAAGAGAAGAACGTTCTTTTTACCAGAGACGGAAGCTGACCCTGATGTGGAGCCGGACAAACACACATCCTGAAATAAGCATGCTCTCGCACTGGCTCGCCTGTGCCTCTCCCACCGCCAGGCTGCCAGAGTCTCGTCGCAGCCCCATGGTGGATCGTTCTTTGTGTAGAAACAGGTGGAAGCCTTTGGTCCCAGCAGCTCCAGCGAGTCCCCGTTTTCCTTTTGAAGACTCCCTTGTACATGTAAAAGGGGCAAATAAACGTGCAGGCTTTTCTCCTGCAAGTCTGTCTGTCTGAGGTTGGCTTAATTCTTAGGCTGGTCACAGCACCCGAGAGGCAGAAAGGAGGCTTTCCCTCTGCGGTGGGAAGACAGAGAAATCAAGAGATAGGTAGGTATAGAGAGAGGTCAGTATAGCTGTGCCCGGGTGGCTCAGTGGTTAAGTGTCTGCCTTCAGCTCAGGTCAAGATCCCAGGGTCACGGGATCAAGTCCCGCATCGGGCTCCCCACTCAAGGGGAAGCCTGCTTCTCCCTCTGCCTCTGTCCCTATCCCTCCTCGTGGTCTCTCTCAAGCACGCTCTTAAATAAATAAATAAAATATGTTCTAAAAAAATAGATCATTATACACACACATACTTAGATCTCTCAATTAATCAGCTTGTCTACATAGCAGTAGTTAGATAAATAGATCAATAGAAAAGGCATAGATAAATGCATGCGTATAGTAGGATGTAGTGATTTTCCCTTTTGAGCCTTTAAGGCAAGCCTAGAGCATACTGGGTGTGCCACAAAAACCTGATGACGAAGCAAATGGTTGGCTAATGGAGGATGTGTCGCCACGTAAACCGTGAGAGTAGGGCACACCCCATGGACCCTTCCCATCACCTGGCATTTCGTTCCATGGCTGACGTGGTACCAGCAGGTGCTCTGTGGCCCCGTGGCCCGCCCAGGGCAGAGGTCCCCGGGCAGCCTGGGCAGTCTACCCCAAGTTCTGCTTTCTCTCCACACGTTTTTGTGTTTCATTTTAATACAGCCTGAATAGGGATGCAACAAAAACCTGTAATCTTTTCTAGCAAGATAAAGAAGGATGTCCTCTTGATATTCAGGGGCAGATTAGATTGAAGTCAAAAAGAGACACATGGGACAATCGTATAATTCACAGGCAATACAGTCACCATGAAAACAATCTCTTTTTCCTTCAGAAACCTCATTGCTATCTTTTAAAAAAGTGCTTGTGTAGGGAAAATGGGCTCATTAAAATGCATAAGGTTGAACTTGCCTGACTGTCACCAATGATCAGAGGATCTTTGCCTGCAGTCCATACTACAATCTCTGTTTTGCAAGAAATGGGCTACTTCCAATTTTTGCAAATATGAAAATCATGTCCATTTGATGTCTCCATCACTGGCTGGTCTCCCCCTTGCCACTCACTGGCATGGCCCGTCCCGAGAAAGCCAGTCACCTTCCCTTGGCTCTCCTGCCCTGTTCTGTAACAGACCACCAGCCTCCGGCACAAATGTGCCGGATGGGGGGGATCGATAAACCTCGGGAAACATCCAGAAGCCTTCTTCTGCAACCAGGTGAAATACGCTTAGTTTCTTTGTCTCCCTTCCGTTATCTCTGCCGTGTCACTTGAAATGGGAAACCGCCTTCTCCCTTCCCAGTCTTGCCTGTGCTGACTTTTAGTCTGCATTGATTTTCCTCCGACACTCTCTCCCCCTAGAGACCTACAGGAAGACAGAAACCGATTAGAGATTTGGGAATAAATATACATGTCTCCAATCGCTTGAAATCTTGCTTCCTAACACAGTCAACTGGGACAGAGAAAAGCTCAAGTCTCAAAAATATTTGTAAAAGATGAGTCTGGAGTGACTGAATTTCATTCCGGGGCGGGGGTGGGGGGCCGGGCATTGCTTCAGTGGGATTCAGTTGTTTTTAGCAACAACCGCGTGGAGACGAAGGATTGTGGGAAATGGGTGATCGCCTTTTTCTGAACACAAGCTTGGAATATCTCCAAGGATGAAAAAAATCAACTTTCTCCAAATCCACTGCAGGTGCAGACGGCTGTAGCCTTTTATTGGCGGGACCCTCCTGTCACCGCTGTCACAGCACTGCCAGTCAGGCGCCCCCAGCCCGGGATCGTGAAAGCTTCTTTCAGCTTGATAAAGCGCAATGCTGAAGAGAGTCGTTGGGGAAGAGAGAGAGGGAGGGTAACGCAAAGATATTGTATTATTTAATGGATTTTGCTAGGTCTACATTATTTTCAGGAGGTGGGTCTATCCCAAGTGTGCTTCTGTTCTTTTTGCTTTTCTGTAGCAGTAAAATAAAACAAAATGGAATAAAAAGTAAATTTCCCAAACCGCATCAACACCCAGGTTTTTTGGGGAGACTAATTGAAGTGTTTTCCTGTATTTTCTCACCAACCGGAGAACGCCAGAACCAATCCAGGTCAGCAGGCCTATGGGAAGCGTGTTTGCAAGCGTGCGGTAGAGCCTGCAGCGAGTGTACACCATTCTTCGTCCAGCGTGGGAGGATGTGAGCATCCGTGGGGACACAGCCATCGCCATGGCCGCTCCCCTGCCTTGTGGTATTTCCATCCGACTCCAGAACAAGCTTGCGCTCATTGAAATCAATGCAGAAAACACTGCCAGAGGACGGAGGTGTATCCAGGGAGAATCCCAATCACCTTTTTCTGTCTTCTTAATCTACTTCTCTCTCTCTCTATTTTAATTCTTCCACGAAGTAAAGCTGAGAGCACATCCAGTGATATAGTCTTGTCTGCCTTTCCAAGCTCGTCGGACCTTGTATGTATGCATACACATACGCTATGTACCTGCAAACTGGATTCCTGATTTTAGAAAGCGGCATGTTTATTCTATGATATTTGGAAAATATAGAAATGCTTAGGGTATAATAACATTGAGCCTGATCCCATCACTTATGACAAACCACTACTATTATTATTAAAATCTATTTGCCATCTTTTAAGGGGAGCCTGCGTGGCTCAGTCGGTTAAGCATCCGACTCTTGATTTAGGCTCAGGTCGTGATCTCAGGGTCCTAGGATTGAGCCCACTGTGGGGCTCCCTGCTTCGCGGGGAGTCTGCTTCTCCCTCTACCTCTGCGCCTCCCCCTGCTCATGCTCGCTCTCTCTCAAATAAACAAATAAAATCTTTTTTTTTTAAGTGGGGGAAAATGAATGCACTTCAGACAGATGGAGTTTTCATAATGTGAAACAAACCCTATTGAATGTGGCATTGGGGGCATCTGGGTGGCTCAGTGGGTTAAAGCCTCTGCTTTCGGCTCAGGTCATGATCTCAGGGTCCTGGGATCCAGCCCCGCATCGGGCTTTCTGCTCGGAGGGGAGCCTGCTTCCTCCTCCTCTCTCTGCCTGTCTCTCTGCCTGCTTGTGATCTGTCAAATAAATGAATAAAATCTTAAAAAAAAAAAAAAGTGGCATTGGAGAGAAGCCCAGGGCAGGAAGGAGGAGGGTGTCTTCGCAGCAGACTGTCACCTGGCAGGTGCCACAGAGGCCAGAGAGGAGTGACATTCAAAATGTGGGCACTAACCAATCATAACAGACTCAGGCCACTGATGGATTGACTGATTGTGGGGCGGGGTGGGAGGGTGGATGGGGCAGTGGTAGGTTTGGGTCAGAAACACTGGATCTCTGGGCCGAGAAATCTCTGTATGACAGGCAGGCTGGCTACCCTGCTGGCATTGGTTGACCACTGGCCGAATGCAGGGACCGACCCTGGTGCCCGGGTTCTGTCAAGGTCAAGCAGGTAATCAGCAAGCTGGGTAGGATGCGTTCTCAGCAGAAGGATTATCAAGAAGGCATCAGGGAAGGAATCCCAACTTCAAGGCCTCTATCAGTGCGGTGGGCCCGAAGAGGCTGAGGCCCGGCCCTATCCAGCTCTCGACACCTGGTCCCCCAAGGCTGGTGGGAGTTGTTGGCTGGCCCATCACCCCATCGTTAGAGTCTCTAGAACAGATGGACTTGGCTGTGGGGGAAACAGAAGAGCTAGGCTCCGGCCAAAGCCTGGAGACAGGTGCCCACAGGAAGTTGACCCTCCAAGCCCAGTCTCAGGGTGGCAGGGCAACGGAAGGAAGCTGATTGTGGAGGCCAAGAGAAACAAGGCTGCGCCCACCTCGAGTCTAGCCCTGACGTAAGGACAGCCATCTTGGCAAAGCAAAAGCTGGCACCTTGCACCCCCTCTCCTCCCGCTCCCCTCCCCTCGGTAGTATACGTGAACAAATAGTTAACTTGTAGAAATCACAATCCTGCAAGACAGGAGTCTCCCTCGGTTTACAAATGTCCCAGTGCTAAATCTCACTAACAAGGATGCTTAGAGAGGGGGAATGTGACCTTCCACCAGGACACTCCCAACTGTCTTCAAGTTAGTGCCTCACTAGAGGGAAAAACGGCCTTGGCTTGACAATAACCAGGCCTCCAATAGCCTGACAGTCTTCTCTACCCTGAGAGCCCTTCTGAACACCCCCTTTTGTCCTCACCCACTGCTGAGTCCATCCCTACTCTGCCTTTAAAAACTCTGTAGTCTGGTTCGGGGTCCAAGTCCCTACTCCGCTGTGTCGGGTATACTTGGGCCCAAGCTTAAGCTTGTCGAAGAAACCCTCATGCGACTGCATCGGTGTTGGCTCCTTGGTGGTCTCTCAGACGCGAAAACTCGGGCACAACACTGATGATTCAATAAGTATCCAGAGGACCAAACCCCAGATGCATTCTTCCTCCACGTACCTAAAGAAACATCTTTTCACTTGTGTGCTGTGGAGACCCTAGAATTCCGTGGACTAGTGTAGCAGGCACTGACCCTGGGTGGCTATTTAAATTTTAATTAATTAAAATACAATGAAATATTTAGTCCTGCCATCCACCAGCCACATTCCGCCTGCCCTGTAGCCCCAGGACTGGCGTCTGCTGTATCCGAGGGTGTGGGCAAGCAGCCCTGTTCTCACACAGTCCCTCCCCTAGCACGGGTTATAATGACAGCATGGTGGCTTCATTATTATTTTTTCTTCCTCCTCTTCTTCTTCTCCTCCTCCTCCTCCTTCTTCTTCTTCTCCTCTAGTTATTTATTTTTGGTGCAAAATGGTGGTTTTATTAAAGGTCAGGGACAGGACCTGCAGGCAGAAAGAACTGTGACTCCTGGGTTGTTGGAGATAAGGAAAAGGAATAGGGAGGTTTCTAAAGGATTTTCATATGTTAAAGAAGAGGCCTGGCCATTGTCCAGTTAAGGTTGTTTTTCCCTCGAGCAAGGCAGTAACAGGAAGTTAGTTGGGAGATTCCTGGAAGAATGTCACAGGTTTCACCCAGGAGTGCGGGGTGGGGGAGGTTGCAAGGGGTCGGCTTCTGCTTTGTCTTCAGCCAGACTTCTGTTCCCTCACCGTTTACCCCCTGAACAATTTTGACCCTTAAATCTTTAAGGCTGTTGAAGGTGGAAAGTTTCTTCTTCTGTGATGTCCTCCTGTGTAGAGGTGTCCCTACCTCTGGGTCCGTATTGGCCAGCTGGGAATATACAGGGGAGTTATGAAAGGGAGGGGGGCAGCTGATTCCAACGAGGTCAAAACAGATGAGCCTCCGTGAGCAGAAGGGATCTGTTAGCTGGACGTGATGGCAGTGAAGGAGTCTTGACACTGGGAGGGGAGACACTGGAAATGACAAAATAAAGTGAATATTGGTGGCTTTGTTGGTTCATGCCTATATGAATGCTACTGCCGCACACCTCCTCTCACCAAGAGGAGGAGCTCAAGGTAAACACACAGAAATGGCACAAAAAGGTCTAAAATAATTTTAAAAACAACATCAAGAAATATCTCCAAAGAGCAGAAAAAAGCACTCTTCAGGTCTTTAAGAAGAATGGTTCTAGATAGAATGTGATAGTTGGGAAATTTCTGGATAAATTTTAAATAAATGGCATTATTTTTAAAATATGTAAGCTGAAATTTTAATAGTTAAAAGTGATTGATTGAGAAACAAATCACTTTATTTGGCCCAGAAACTGGATTTAGACTTTGTGTTTTTCCACTAACTGAAAATCTGAAATTCAATTTCAAAGTAATACATACCTTAAAACTCTGGTAATTTTGTAAAATTGTGTCAATTACATATTATAAGTAAACATTATGGATTAAGTAATTTTTTTTTAGTTTCAAGAACGTTTGATTTTTCAAGCCATTGAGCTGTGGTTGTTTAATTATGCAAGGATGTTAATGATGCCCAGAGGGAGGGGCTCGTTTAGTATTTGGGTGTATATTCTGATATTTCCCAAGGAAACTATTGATTAAAATACCATAGCAATATCATTTACATTTCTCACTGATGCTGCCATGTATGTATTTATTTATTTAGAATTTGTTTTTTTATTCTTAGATTTTTATTTTATTTTATCTATATATTTGACAGAGACGCAGCACAAGTAGGGGGAGCAGCAGGCAGAGGGCGAGGGAGAAGCAGACTCCCTACTGAGCAAGGAGCCTGACCTGGGACTCAATTCCAGGACCCCAAGATCACGACCCGAGCCAAAGGCAGACGCTTAACTGAATGAGCCACTCAGGTTCCCCTGATGTTGACATTTAAAGTATTCGACAAATTGCATGGTATTCCATTGAACAAAATCATCTCCTAAGAAATAAATCTTGCATTTTCTTGCCAACTTAACCAACAGAAGCAAATGGCCAGTCTGCACCTGGGGGTCCCCCCGTGACGGCTGAGGCAGACCTATCAGGAGTGATTAGACATAAAAGAAACAACTGATCTTTTCATCTGACTGTTTGATTTAAAATACATTCAAGGCTTGGGGCCTCCCAGTAGCATATGCAAACACTTCTCATATGTCTTTCATTCCTTTGGAAGACTTTCCACCCCTGTGGGATGGAACAGGGGGCTTATTTAGCGGCTGTAATTCTGCCGGCCTCTCGAACACCTGGTCCTGTGGTTGAAAACCCTTCGTGTTCCTCCTTCCTCCTTCCCCATGACACATGCTCTTCGTGATTATTGTGTGTCTGGAGACTTCCAGGTCCAAGGCTGTCTAGAAGAAGATGCAGGCAGTTAAAGCCATTACAACAATAACGGGTAGCATGGAGGGAGGGCTGCTCGGAAGAGGTGGCATTCATGCCAATGTGGCCAAGGCCTAGATGTGTGCTCTTGGGGAGGGGACCACACCTCTGCTCGGGTTCCCCAGAAGAATCTTTCACGTGTTCACCTGAGTCATTTGAAGGGGTGAAGCCACTTTGTGAGTGAGGTAGGGTTGTGGGGGAATGTAGGGATGTAGGGATGTGTCATTTGAAAATAGACGACACATCACATAAGTCATGTCCTGGCATCTGTGTCTGCAGGGGGACGTGGCCTGGGCCCAGAGAAACCGCACTGAGGGATTGCCAAGTGCCCCCCACCACGTGTCCATCGGAGGAGAGTGGAAAGATTCAGACTTTCCTCCCTGGGAAAAATGAAGCCTTTTCCCTCCCTGGGGTTAAGGTCCTTGAGTGTGGCTATTCCTCACCCCTGTGACCGGGAAAGTCCTGGGAGCCTGGATCTGAGCAAGTGCCCCTGGGAGGGGCAGCGACTGACCCAATGTCCCCACGTGTGTGCCTTTCCAGCAGGTGCTCTTGTTGGAAAAAAATAATATCATAGATAGATAGTTAGATACAGGTATCTATTGATACATTTCTCTGACACTGTGCTTAACTCTCACTTTCAGTTTGCTTGTCACTAACTCATAAGTGGGCACTAAACACCAGGGGGAGAAGTAGAAGAGAATGCCAAAATGCCCTCAGGGAAGAGTGGAGTTCGGGAAGCATTTAGAGGAAAAGAGGTCTTGATGCCTGTAGAGGTCCGGCCCGCACAACTCACAGAGAGAGAGGGTGGTGGGAGCATAGGCAGGCTTTCCAGGCCCAGGAGCTGGCAGAGAGTGGACCTTGAATTTGGATTTCTGTCTTCTGAGTCAGCAGTCCCAGGGGCCCGCTATGATGCTATCCTCCTTCTAAGAGCACTTTCGAGGCTTCCTTCATTACGGTCACCAGGCTGTGAGGGTTGTCAGAGTAGGGAACCCCCCAGGCATTGAGCCCTGGAAGAGGAGGAGAGGGTGGGTGGGCTGGGGGAGCGTGGGGGGCTGCTTCCCAGGCCCAGAGACCAGCCTGGGGAGGAGGGGCTTCCTGGCCTAGGAAACTTCAAAGCACATCCAGAAATCGGTCTCCAAGGGACAAGCAATGCCCACTCAGCACACGAGCCCAGGCAGAGATCCATGCAAGTGTCTGAGACCAGATCAGGAAGCTAAGCTCTGCCGCGTCCTGCACGGCACGCAGCACTCGGGTCTCCCAAGAGGTGTTCACCAGTCCGTGTAGGTACTGACCCGCTGGATAGAGATTTCCTCCCAGAGCCAGTGACTTCGGCGTGTGAACAGCCTATGTGTTCATGCGGGCTTTGTCTCTGCCGACCCCTACGACAGCCTGAAGGGTCTGGGTGTCTACCCGGACTCTGGGCACCCTTAGCACCCAAGCTCTCGTCCTAAAGACGGTATGTTTTTCTGTCCTGATGTCACTTGGCTTTTATCTATTACTTGAAAGAGAAACATTTTGTAGAACATTATGTGCGGTATGATCCCATTTCTTTAAAGATACAACCCAACAAAGCAACTTGTACATGCATAGAAGGTGTCCAGGAAATCCTATTAACAGTGGTTCCTTCCACAAAGGGTGCTGGCATTGGGCATGGGAGGATTTCGTGTGTGATTCCATACAGTTTATCCTACCTGCCGTTTTAATGCTTGAATTATTTTCCTTTTTTAAAACCATGTTATGCACTAAAACTCAAAAGCTGATTAAATATTTGAAAATGAATACATTAAATCTTAAAATAAGAGGAAACTCTGGGGTTTTACTTGTATGGGTTTCAGAAAACGAAGAGTGTCCTAGGGCAGAATGGGCAGGTTCCTTTGAACTCATGTCCAGACTAGAGTTCAATTTCCAGGTATGGGATTTCCTGGGTGACATGTTTAGAAAAATTAGCTCCTTTACTATTTCTGCACTGTGAAGACTTAAAACCACCTTTCACTTATGATATCTCCCTCCCCTGCACACCTGTACCCCCTCCCTCCCCTCCACACCTACCCCTCCTCCCCCAGCAAGTCTGTACCTCCTCTTTCCCTCCACAGCACCAGAATGAGCCTCTTAGTTAAGCAAAAGATTCCGTGGGAAATAGCCTTGGGGCAGACATCCTACATGGGCATCTTGACTGGCAGGAAATGCCAATGGGAATTAAAACACACTGAATGTGAGGATTTGGACCAGATGGGGCGGATCTCAGCACAGGACTGTTTATACAAGGTCATTGGCTACATGCCACGCTTCAGTACCAAAGATCAAAATCCACTGACTCAGTAAAAGTTCTAAGTTCTTTGCAGAACAAAGGTAATAGTATTATGTGTTTGTCTCAATAATAAATAGTTTAAAGGAAAAGAGTTCACTTTTCTCAGCCTGATATGCTTCTTCATCTCAGGCCTCTGTAACACATGCTCGGATTCATCCATTTCTGGCATAATGGTTAACACAAACGTGCATTTGATTCTAAGAGGTGGCTAAGGCCACAGCAGAGCTGTGTCTTCTCCGAGAACCCACCGGGACAGAACTTAGGGCGCAGGCCCCACTTCCCACCTCCACATCCCAGACACCTGAGTCATACACGAGCCATCAGGGCCCAGTTAACCCTCTGGAGGCACATAGATGTGATAGTCTGTCTCTTAGGGTTTTTCAAACACCCGATTATTTACTCCACAGCTCATTTCTCCAGATGAGGAATCTGTGTTTAAGGAACTCACCCCAAGTTTTCAGCTAATACAAGTGGACAGAATGGTTACTCCAATTCTCAGAAATGAAAAGGGACGGAGACATCCCAAATATGTAGTTTTACATAGTGAAAACCACGAATTTCTGTGAAGCCCCTGTATGACAGAAAGGCCTGGAACATCACAGACCTAGAGGGACCTCTCTTGGGTTACAAGGAACCGAGGCAAAGCCCCAGGGACAGCGACTAACCTCCCACCTCTTGTTCCAGTTAGTCCAGGGCAGTCTGGCTCAGGTTCCCAGAAGATCCTAGAAGGCCTACATCAAAGAAACATGGAGATTTTGAGAACTACCTCCAAAAGAATTTGGGGTGTGGTTATCGACCCAGAACTACCTGGAAAATAGTGAGTGACCCCAATTGTAAGGCAGTTCTTCTTGGTTTCCCTTCTGCACATTTTAACATCTATTAGATAAGATGTCTGAGTATAATTGGCTTTTTGTTGTTGTTTTCTTATTCTTAGTGATACATAAATTAACGATGCCACTTGCAACAGATGACAGAGTGGAAGTTTCCAAGGGAGCCGCATAGAAAATAAAGCAAAACAGGAACAAAAGAGAAAAAAAGACAACAACAAAAAATCCCATCTCTGCAGAATTCAAATGACTCTGACCCTGGGGACAGGGACCTCCAGAGCTATGTGCTGTCGATGCCCACACCGCAGGGGGGCCAGGGAGAGGGCAGAATGAGGCAGCTCCCACAAGACAGGGCCGTCTGCCTGAAAGCTAACTCGGGGCTTGGTCCTCCCCGCCCCCCCCCCCCCCCGCGGGCATCTGCTTTTCCGTGGTTTTGCTTTGTTCTCAACACAATTCTCTATGGACTTTGTTATCTGCCTAAGGCTAACTTCCTCTTTCGTTTTCTTGGTCGGTCATCATTCCCCTCCCCGCCTCTACCCTACACCTTTTTATATGGGTTCCCTTTATTTTGGAAAAATCAGAAAGGTTGCCAAGGCGCGTCTGGAGATCCCCCTGCTTTCGTTATTTTCTTTCTCGGCTGAAGACCTTCTTCAGATTTAGAATATCTTTCTCTGTGCGTCCCGTGACTTTGCCGGTTGGGCGCGTCCTGCAGAGGGGCAGGTGCCCGCGCGCCCACGCGCACCCACGCGCGCCCACGCGCACCCACACGGACACGGCGCGCCCCCGCCGGCGCGCGCACGAGCCGCTTCTGCTCCTCCCGGACCTCCCGCTTGTGGCTCTGACGTTGCTCGCGGAACCGTCTTCGTCTGTGGGTGCGTTTCCCTTCTAAGTCGAGGGGCGTCTCCCAGACGGCGCGTCCGGTCCCCCGTGCAACACCGTCTTCGGGTCTGTTCCCGGAGTTCTGGTAACCGTGCGAGCTCTTGGACGCGCAGAATACGGCTTCTTCTCGTCGCGCGGGCCTGGTGACCGTCGCGCCGCGGCCGCCTCCTCCCCGGTGACCGTCGCGCCGCGGCCGCCTCCTCCCCGGTGACCGTCGCGCCGCGGCCGCCTCCTCCCCGGTGACCGTCGCGCCGCGGCCGCCTCCTCCCCGGTGACCGTCCCTGCCCAGACTCTCCCGCGCGGGACCGGTCCCCCGGCGCTCGTCCGGGCGCGGCTGGGACGCGTCCTTGTTTCCCCAGCGCACAGCCCGGGCGTCCAGGGGGGTCGCCGGCCTCGACTGGTTTTGGCGTCCATCTGGCCGGCTTGGGGCGCTGCGACCGTGAGGGAGGCTGGGATGACCCCGTCTTCTGTCTCCCTTCACGGTGTCCGCTGGAGGGAACCTCGGTTCCGCCGCCGCGCGGCACCTCCCAGGGTGGCCCGGGCGCAGGGCCGGAGCGCCGCGGAGCCCCCGAGGGAGAGCCAGGCCTCCGCTGTCTGCTCAGTTCCGTGGGCGGACGAGGCGGACCCACCTGCGCGGCGTAGATTTCCCTCCCGAGGCCTCCCCAGAAGTCCTTCAGACCCTTTCCTCAGCTTTTGGAGGGGAGAGACCTTATCTCATCCAGCATTGAGGCGGGAAATTAATGTTAGGTGTTGGTGGGAGGACTGAGGAATGAATGAATGAATGAGTGAATGAATCAATGAAGGGAAATCGGGTGATCAGCCACTGAGTGCTCCCAGAAACATGGCTCATCTGCAGTCTTTCTCACCATGTCCCCTCGCCAGGACAGCTGTCACGGTGCCCCTGTCTTGATCCCCCTGACCCCTGCACTGTCCTCCCTGCCCATCCGGCCTACCCAGGCAGAGAGGAGCATCATCACACCAGCGGATGCAATGACTTTGACTTTATAAAAATTAGTGGTTCCATACCTTTGGGCAAATCAGTCACTCCTTCTCTGGGCCCCAGTGTCTCTCGTGAGCCCCGGACACGGGGCTGGATGCCTGTCTGGTCTGTCTGGGTGTCCTTACTCAGCAATCGGTATCAGTCCTGCCCGTGCTCTGGGCACTCAGCTCCTGTGGGAGCTCCAGGCAGGTCCTGTGTTAATCTGGGTTCTCCAGAAAAACAGGACAGACAGGGTCTATAGATGCATGGTATTGGCTCACAGGATGATGCTTGGAAGCTGAGAAATCCCAAGTCTGCAAGGTGCGGACCCAGCAGAGCCAGTGCTACCATTGCAGTTGGAGTGCGAAAGTCAAACCTGAGGAGTCAGTGGTTTAAGAACCCCAGTCCCAGGGCAGAAGAAGACTGATGGCCCAGTCTGGCCAGGCAAAGAGAGCAAACTCTTCCTTTCTTCACCTTCGTGTTCTATTTAGGGCTTCAGTGGGTTGGCTGAGGACACCCACACCAGGGAGGACCTCTGCTTTACTCACCGGGCTGATTCAAACCCCTGTGTCTGCCGGAAATGCCCTCCCAATGCAACCAGAATAATATTTAACCAAATACCTGGTTGTCTCGTGGTCCCAGGAAGCTGAAACATGGACTTGAAAATGACTTTCCTCTGACGCGGGACTGAGCTCCCAGTTCCAAGGGTGTCCGTTCCCTCTACCTGTGGGCCATTCTCCCCTGCAGTAACCTCAGACCCCAGCTCTGGGCGCGGAGGGGTGGCCGTTCTTAGCCCTCCACTCAGAGGTTAGTGGATGCTGTCCTCTGTGACATCCTGGAGTGCTGGTCTACTGCGCGGGTCGGCACTAGACAAGGGCTACTACGGATGTGGGAGCGGCCCCGAGGGCTGCCCCAGAGGAGACCCCAGACAGGACCCAGTGGGCAAGGGCTCGTCTGCTTTTGCAAGCCACTGGCCAGCTCCTCAGACAGCACACCTGTTAAACTCTAAGCCCAGCATTGTTTTAGGAATCCAAACTGCTGCACTTGAACCAAGTTGGATCACGTTGTTTACGACTCAGGGTCCAGAGAGGATACAAGCTGGCAGCAACGAGCCAGCGTCCAAAGGGAAAAGCCTCATTTCCAGGTAACATCTGCCTGAAGGGCCCAGGCCCCCTAAGAACACTTTTCGAGGAGGCCATTAAAGACACAAACGGTCTCCAAACTTCAACCTTGCGTTTCACCTCAGTGAGCCAGAATCATCAAACGCTCTCACCGTCCAGCAGCCCTGATCACAGAGCCAGGTAAACACTAAATTGGCCCATGATTACTCCGAAGGATAAAGCTGTTCAACGACGTCCGATCGATACCTTCGTGGATTGTTCTATTCTTTGGGTGAGGGTTTGTCAAAATACAGAAACTGTATTTTCTTTGCATTTTTGAAGGATGCTAGTTTCATTTATGTAGAAGTGCCATTAAAAATGAATCGTTTTCTGGTACATTCCCCCACAGAAGCATGGACAAATTACAGAACAGCCATTCAACTCAGAATAGGGCAATTTCAAAATGAACTTCAGGAGCCAGAATTCTTGCACTGCATGAGAATTAACTATTTTTAGCCTAAACATAAGATTTATATTTAGAGGCAGAAGTCGGCTGATGTAGCCTTATTTATGGTGTGACCCAACTGAAACAGGGAGTTGGCTATGAGTATGGATCCAGGCACATCAATTCTAGCTTAGTTGAATATCTGGAGTGCCTGATGAGCAAAGGCAATGTTGTCTTGGATCTTTCAAACCTCACAAAGTATTTTCCCCTTACTAGCTGTTTTTAAACTTGAGACAGACATAGATTAAATCCCCTCCAAACTGGAAATATCTCTTTGAACTCGGTAGCTAACTTCCACTTAAAATGATTTGGCGTCTTATCTGGTTATTAATGTGAGCTTGGAAATCACTCTGCAAAACATCTTTCAGGTCCTCATTCATGTTGTGGCAAAAGTTGTCCCAATTAGCTTTCCTTTGTATTTTATGAACTCTGGCTAATTTCACCAGAAAGTCTTCCAGCAGAATTTACAAGCTTTTATTTGGGGGGGGGGGGCATGGAACATAATGTATTCAGTGATACAAGTGTGGCAGTAGAATCAACTGTATTCTTCTCAGTAGAATGGTGGCCCATACTCTAATTTATTTTATTTTATTTATTTTTATTTCACTCTGTTTCTTTTCATTGTATTGATTCTCTCTCTTTCTCTCTCTCTCTCTCTCTTTCTCTCTGTCTCTCAAACATTTTCTTAATTTATCTAAGAGAGAGAAGAGTGAGCCAGAGAAAGCACAAGCGGCGGAGAGGGGGAGAGGGAGAAGCAGACTCCCCACTGAGCAGAGCAGGGAGCCTGACAAGAGACTCGATTCCAGGACCCTGGATCATGGCTTGAGCTGAAGTCAGACCCTTGACAGACTTGAGCCACCCGGGTGCCCCAATTGTACTGATTCTCATCTGTAGCGAGAGTGAGCTGAGAGAACTCAAGAGGTGGGCCCGTGGGAGGAGGGCACGGAAACCAGCCCCGGGTCACTGTCGCCCTGGTCTACCTCAGTCTGGTCTAATGCTGATCCAGCTAAATGGCATTTCACGTAATTGGTATTTTCCCCTTCTTTGCTTGTGAGAGCGACTTTAAAGTGTTTGTGTGAATATAGGGGCATGAGCGGACATGGTGGGAAACAGACAAGGAAGGGGTAACTGAAATCACAGGCTCCTGGTTCACTTCTTTCTTGGCATCTCTGATGGGTGTGTAGGAGTTGATACCTTTGCAACTTAGAATGAAACGAAATTTCCTCTTCCCTTTATCACAAAAGATGGTGTCTAGTTAATTTCCCACAGTGGATCTTCAAGTTTATGAAAAATATACAGTTTTAAAATATCATTTTTAACCCTTTTTCTTTGGCCACATTCTCCTTACTAAGTCTATATTTTCCCTAAAAAATGAGTATTGACAGATGAATGGATAAAGAAGATGTGGTACATATACACAATGGAATCCTACTCAGCCATCAGAAAGGATGAATACCCACCATTTACGGCCACATGGATGCGACTGGGGCATATCGTGCTGAGCGAAAGAGTCGATCAGAAGATGATGATAGTCATATGGTTTCACTCCTACGTGGGACATAAGAACCAGGACAGAGGATCATAAGGAAAGGGAGAGAGAACTGAATGGGAAGTCATCAGAGAGAAGGAGAACCATGGGAGACTCTTAACTCTAGGAAAGAAACTGAGGGTTGCTGGTGGGGAGAGAGGTGAGGAGATGGGGTACCTGACGTGATGAGCACTGGGTGTTCTATGCAACTGATGAATCGTTGAACACTGCATCTGAAACTGCTGAGGTACTATATGTTGGCTGATTGAATTTAAATTAAAAAAAGAAAAAAAAAAAAAAAGAGTGAGTATCGCCCAGGAGCCTGGGTGGATCGGTTGGTTAAGAGTCTGACTCTTGATTTCTGCTCCGCTCACAACCGAGCCCCATGTCAGGCTCCGTGCTGGGTGTGGAGTCAGCTTGAGGTTCTCTCCCTCTGCACCCTGCCCCCATTCCCGCTTGTATGTGTACTCTCTCTCTCTAAATAAATAAATAAAATCTAAAAGAAGAAGAAGAAGAGGAAGGAGGAAGAGGAGGAAGAGAAGGAGGAGGAGGAGGAGGAGGATGACCAAACGCATTATTTTATTTCCATTATTCCAAGGATATTGGATTTACTATAACCTAGATGTAAGAACTGCTCTGACATTTGCTGGTTGAGTAAAATGGGGTAACCATCCCTACCTCATGGAATTTGCTAAATTGCAGGTACAAAATACAGGAAATTCCTAGCACACACAATGTCTGGTAGACAGTTGTCTTTCACAGGTATGTGCTGACCTAGAAAATCTCTTTGTGAAATCTTTGAAGGATCACATATGCAAAGGATATGGACCAAGATCACGTAATTAAGACAGAATATGGACCCACATCCCCTGGTATTGCTCCAGCCACCTTTATGGACCCAAAGATGCCCACCTAAAAAAAAAAATAAAATATAGATGATAATGTATCATGTATGAATATAATAATTATGTCATAGTATATTAATGTATCAGGCACCATGCAGAGTCCAAGCAACTATGGCCTTCATATGAGGGATGAGTGGACCAAGGAATATCAGCTAGAATTCACCAACCAGAAAGTGGTTCATTGACCAAAGTCTGCCTTCTGATTCAAGCCACAAACAGTACAGTGTGTGCAGCTTAAGGAGAGAGGTCCCTTGTCCTGGTATGCTTTCTTTAACTCTGTTTCCCCCATTGTTCTAATATTTTTTATTTTCCACACAACTAACGTATCAAATATGTAAAGAGCGAACAAACCATCACATTTGACTAATTCCAGTTAATCCAACTTTGGCAAAAAGAATTGTCGTAGGCAAGAATCGTATGCGTCTTTTGCAAAATGTATTCATTTGTAACAAATCAAATATAATCAATACTTTTGACAAATGAACAGTTACAAAAACCTTCATTCTTGGGGCATCTGGGTGGCTCAGTGGGTTAAGCCTCTGCCTTTGTCTCAGGTCATGATCTCAGGGTCCTGGGATCGAGGCCTGCATTGGGCTCCCTGCTCAACAGAGAGCCTGTGTCTCCCCCTCTCTCTAGCTGATGCTCTGTCTACTCACGCTCTCTCTATCAAGTAAATACACAGAATCTTAAAAAAAGAAAAAAACCCTCATTCTTTAACCTTTTTATTTCCTCTCACTTTATTCTCAACCTGAGAACATTTAAAAATCTCCTTCGGGTGGGGGGGAAATCTCCTTCGGTTCTTGGGCATGATTAGACTCTGGATAGGGGGAAGGTATAGAACTCACCAAATCTGGATGCCTGGTGTCTGGGAAAGGGCAGATGTACAGCTTAACAAAATCCATTTGGTCAGGAGATTGAGATGATCCAAATGTTGTGGGGAAACTTCCCCGGGTTAATGATGGGCCTTGGTAGCTCTTCTAAAAACCTGTAAGACAACACTGTGATCGTGGGATGAGACAATACTCCAGCCCCTGCCTGGGGACAAAAGCTTCTCAAAAGAGACAAGGGCATTCTCCTCCCTTTTCCTGTAAGGAAGAGCTTCTGAATTATTGCTGGATATGAATAACAAAGACAAGGGATGAGACAAGATTTGGGGTCTTACACGTAGGAAATAGCAAATTTGGAAAAATCATCCAAGTCTGTCTAATAACCAGTGGGCTGCCTGGAATGTGGGGAGAGGAAAGACAGTGAATTGCAGAATAAAAATATGGCACAGTGTCTCTACAAGTTAAAGAGAGAGGTCTGGCCAGCTGATGGGGGGAGGAAAGCCACGAGAGGCTCCAACATGGAGATGGCCACACCCAGCCTGACTTCCGCCTGGTAAGGCAAATGGGCCCCCCGCCCCCCACTTACTTTGATTTCACACTCATCAATCAAATTCTTGGTTTTAATTCATCTTCTCCCATAATGCTTGTATGCAGAGAGTGAGCATCAGGCACAGGCATCGGTTTAACAATTACATTTTTCACGCTGCTTGGAAACACTGGTGCTGTGGTCCATCTGGTTCATGCGGGGCATCACCGTGATGGGATTTTCTCAAACTTTGAGAATGGAGGACTCTCCTTAAGAGAGGACAGAACCAGGATTGACTTAAATGAATTATAATGTACTCATCATAGTCAGATGTAAATGTCTGTGTAAACTGCTTACGCGTACAGTTCCAATATAACTACAAGGTCAAAATGCACTGACAGAATTTAAATTACAATTCACATTAATTAAATACAGTGTGTTATGATTTTCTGAAGCTGAACTGCTAATCATGATGGGGATGTGAACTTCCCCTGGGGTGGGCTCTTCTGGGTTCTGTGTATCTGTCCCATGCAGTGGCCTGTGAGGTCCACACATACTTACTCCCTTTGAACTCCGGCCATTCTTTTCGTCCGACATACTGGTGAAGTCCAAGGTCTGTTTCAACCTAACCACTCAGGTCTTCTCCACTTCCCCAGAACAGCTGACCTCACTGGAGGAAAACACAAGCATTTGCTGTCAGATTTTACTTTAAACTCATGCTCAAAATCTCAAATGGGAATTAAACACTGTCCCCAGATCCTACTACATGTTCTTCATATATTAGTTTTTCTATTTTCCAGAACTTCCATTTCACAATTTCTTGTCTCTTCCCAACCCTGTCTACACGGCCACCCAGTCACCAGCAAGTACACACACATGCACATACCGATATTCTCCGTTGCCCTGTTCACACGATGGGGAGACATTAGAAGCCCTCAGAATAGGGTTCTTTATCTTCCCACAACTGTCACTACCACTTCACATGCATCTCTCTCCGTGTTCTGTAGATCCTCATCATAAATAACCTGGATGAAATGTAGTTCCTATCAAAATCAACGCTCCTACTTGTGTCTGGATTTCAAATCCTCTCAGCTTATCAAGATCCGGCTTCTTCAGTTTCTGTCTGTCATGCAACACGGATTTCTCCCTCAACTCTAGACCATGCCCATCAGGGTCCTCCTTTGTTCTATACCTCCCAGTGTAAAAGGAAAATCCCTTTAAAAAGCCAAATCCTTCCACCCTCTGGGTAGTGCCTGACCTCAGCTTTCCCACAGGAAGACTTCTTAGCAATGACCTACATTTTCTGCCTCTACTTCCTCACATCATCTTTGATCTTCATCTCCCTCACTTACAGCTGTGTCCCCTCTGATATGGTCCCTATGAAGGTTCTCAGTGACATTGGTGTCAAATCCAATGATCACACATCCTTATCCCACTCAGCCCTCTCTCTACTTCTGGAAACACTTTCTGTTCTTGACTTCAGGGACATGGGAATTTGAATAATTTCCTTTCCACATACCTGGCTGCTCGTCTTTGGGCAAGTGGATGGTATCACTTGAACGGTATCCCTTCCTCAGCAACTTGACTTCAAAACGCAAGCATGTTCCCGGGTTCTTTCTCATCCTTTCTCTCTCTCTGTCATGTTGTTGAATGGCATGGATTTTCACACGATCTGTACATTCCTTAAGTCCTGGCATCTACAGACTCATACTCCACAAACTTCTTGATATTACCACTTGGCCACCCAATTGGTATCTTAAAACAAATATGGGCAAACAGAGCTCTTGATTCCTTTCCCCCAAACCTGCTGTCTGCCTCATCTACTCTGTCTCAACCAACGGTAGCTGCCCTTCTTCATTTTTCAAATCAAAAGCCCGGGGTGGACCTCAACCTCTTTCTTTTCTACAGCTGCCACACTCAAGCTCTTAGGAAGTCTGCATCAGCTCTACTTTTAGAACATATCCTGAATTACTTCACTTCTCCCCTCTGCTGCTTCTATCACATTTCTGTCTGACCTCATTCATCTAGATCACGAGAGCCACCTAAACCATTTATTTATGTATTTTGTCTCCTGACTCCCCAAGCTATTTACCTCCACAACAGCCTGGGTTGTTATTTATGAGTGAAAATCAGTTTACATTTCCATCCATTTATAACCATCCAGGGCTCAGGTCCAAGATGGGGACAGAAGAACCTCCTGAACTCACTGCTTCACAAGGATGCAGAGTCTACAGCGAACACAGAGCAGTTTCCAGAAACCAGCTACATGACTCTTACATGTTGGGCAACTCAGCAAATAACCACATCACCATCATTAAAATGGGAGGGAAAGGTTGAGACATTCTCACCATAAACCCCATCCCTGCCATAACACCACACAATCAGTAGGATACTCCCAACTAACACAACTCAAAAGCAAACACCAAAGAATCCAATTAAGAAATGTGCAGAGGGGGTGCCT
Source organism: Martes martes (assembly GCF_963455335.1). NCBI lineage: Eukaryota > Metazoa > Chordata > Mammalia > Carnivora > Mustelidae > Martes > Martes martes. Next base: position 3,505,859 of record NC_137899.1, read on the forward strand.
GGGTGGCTCAGTCTGTTAAGCAGCTGCTTGGGCTCAGGTCATGATCTCAGGGTCCTGGGATCAAGCCCTACGTGGGAATCCCTATTCAACAGGGAGCCTGCTTCTCCCTCTCCTCCCTGGTTCTACTCTCTCTCACTATCTTTCTCTCTCAAATAAATAAAATTTTAAAAAAGATTAAAAAAAGAAATGTGCAGAGGATCTGAATAAACATTTTTTCTAAGGAAGACATCCAGATGGCCAGCAGGCACATGAAATGTCTTCAATGTCATTAACCATTGGAGAAATGCAAACCAAAACCACAATGTGATATCACCTGACGCCTTATACCTTATCCACATTTTCACGAGATATCATAAAAAATATGAGAAAACATGGGACCCTCTTTCCAATGACATGTATCCTACAGCTTCTTCTTACCATTCAGATCAGAGAGAGCTTTCTGACCAGAGAGCTTTTAGCTGGCTTGCCAGGCAAATCTACAGTACCATATTCCCCTCTCAGCCCATTATCATGATATTCTAGTTTTTTAATGAATGAATGAATGTGTTTGTATCAATTCATTGGCTTCCTCTCTGTCTGATTCATGAGGATACATCTCTCTGAGAGTACATTTCTCCTTCAAGACCATTTCTCTAGGTCGAGGGACAGAAGAGTGCCTGCCTGATGCATAAAATCCACTCCAAAAATGTTTGCACAATGAAGAAAAGTGAGACATTCATTTGAACAGTATAGATCAAAGTAATTTGATACAAATGCACAATTTACATGAGAAATCTACCTGAATTCTTTACTAGTGATGATGTTAAAAATAAAATAATAATTGCAATGCATTTGATCACAAACACATGCAAATATCAGCTACATCATTATATAACAAGCTGACACTGTCCAGGTGGCACAATGGTAATGCTGGTGTCACATGTTTTAAGGGGATCTTTTATTATCATCTCCAAAATGGAAACAGAAAATTAAGCAGTTTTTGTGGGCAACTCACAAATCTTGGGACATTGTCTATGGATTCCAGTAATTTTTTTTTAAGATTTTATTTATTTAAATCAGAGATACACAGTGAGAGAGGAAATACAAGCAAGGAGAATGTGAGAGGGAGAAGCAGACTCCCCACTGAGCAGGGAGCCTGATGCGGGGCTCGACCCCAGGACCCTGAGATCATGACCTGAGCCAAAGGTAGATGCTTAACTGACTAAGCCAGCCAGGTGCCCCAACCAATATTTTTTTTTTTTAAGATTTTATTTATTTATTTGAGAGAGAGAGCATGCACACAAGCAGGAGGAGGGGCAGAGGCAGAGGGAGAAGCAGACCTCCACGGAGCAGGGAGCCCAACATGGGACTCAATCCCAGTACCCTGAGATCATGATCTGAGCTGAAAGCAGATGCTTAACTGACTGAAACACCCAGGCACCCCAGGTTTTCTGTGATTTTTACACACACTGGACACTTACTGGAGGAGGTACCCCAGGAAGCAGGGATTCACGGAGCACTGGACACCCTATCTGAAATTAGTGGTGGTCCCAGGAACTCCTGATTCCTTGAGAGGCCTAAACCAAGTAGCAGATTTCTTTTCTCCCTCAACATCTTAATGGAATCATCCGAGTGCAAAGTCATTCTCTTGTCTGAGAGAAGAGTTTAGTACGGTTAATAATTCAATGAATTGTCAAGATGATCCCTGCCTCAGTCACAAATGCTTCCACCCATAAGTTTCTTTGTCTTAGAAGCAGATGGACGGGTCAACGTGTTTTCTTTTGTTCTTATTTTATTCTGTTACCCTGGGATGATTTACGATCAGGTGTTATTGCTACCAGGCAAGCAAAAGAGAGCTGCTTTTCCATAGAGAAGCATCGGTAAAACAGTGTGCAGCTTTGGAATGCAATGGCCAGCTGCTGTCTTTGGCAAAGCCAGCCGTCCTCATAGGAACTGAACAACGATAATGAAGTCCAAGTGTTGCAGTTGTGCACTGCACAACTCCAGCATGCATCATAGGTCCAAGCAACAGCTGATTTCCCATTTGGTTTCTTCGTGTCTGCGAAAATTCCAAAGTAACTGTGTTCCTAGAGGAAAGGAAATTCTAAAGAGCCTGCACAAGTCAGGCTCTGGACTTCCGTTAGGCATAATCCACTGCCATCATGCTAGCCCACCTTTTCCTTATACTGATGTTTTGGAACTCATCGCTAGTTTTTTTTGTGTTTTGTTTTTTGGGTTTTTTGTTTGTTTGTTTGTTTGTTTTAATATATAAAAGGATGATACAGCCATCAGGCTTCTGTCATGCTTCCTTTTGTGAAAAAAACGTACTATTTCCTTGCCTGAGAAGGGACAAACTCCTGGGATGGCATTTTCAGAACACACAACCCCTGCCCACTCGAATTTGTATGTGTTATATTTTAACTGAGGCCCTGTCCCCAGGAGTAAAAAGAGAAGAGGTCATAGAGCGGACACAGGACCCGTGAACGAAAGGCACCCTGCCTGTGGTGGTTCTAATAATAAACCTTCTTTTTATATAGGCCCTCTCAAAGTTACAGGGTCACAAAGTGCCTTGAAATAAATCTCAGAGGGAGCAGCAAATTCTGCAGTCACATCCCAACGCTTTATGTCGGTGACTATGATGGAGTTAATAAATCGTGGGACTGAGTGAACACTTGTGCGCAGACCTAGTGGTGAGTATGTTCCGGAGATAAAAGTGACCAGGTGTTGAGGGACAATAGAGAAGAGTTATGAGCAGCAGGGGTTCGTATGGAAACCTCAGGAATTTAATGTTGCGGGAAGCACGGCTTAGGGCCCTGGAAGGGGGAGCCTGGAGGTGGATGCCGTCGAAGACCACAGTGTACGGTGGGGGCGGGGGGAGTGTGGAAGGAAGCAGGTGGCTGAGCAGGTTGTCACATTCACGAGCTTGTCGGCAGTAATTGGCCAAATCCTGGTTCAAAACAGAAAGTGCAAGCCTTTTAACTGCTCCTTTTCCAGGATTCTCTCTTTTGCAAAGCCTGAGGGGACCCAGCCAGCCCCGACTCCCCATAAACATGACCAACTCTCAGGCGTTCCTTTCTTTCTTCCTTTCTTCCTCCCGCTTCAATGCTGAGAAATAATAAAAGGACTGGAATGGAAGTTTTTGCACATTCTGTGTCCGAGCCCCAGGGCCTATTGTCTCCCAGTGTAGGGGATCCCTTGTACCCCGACACCTCCAGGAAGGACCTGATTCCCTTCATAGGGTGACTTTTTTTCCCCTTAAGTTCCCAGCATATCCCGTCTCTTCGGCTCTCCCTCAGCACATTTGCCTTGTCGTATGCCTCACGTAAGTGTCCTCTTACATACGTACTCCCTCCCTGCTCAACCCCCAGAGGGATCTGTACGCCGCTCACCTCGCTCGGTGAGATCTGTTGGTTATTTTGTTCCTGCCACGGGGTCAGTGAATATTTCTCTTTTTTCCATATTATTTATCTCTGCAATAGGGAATTTCAAAATAGGCTTTGTTAGTTTCCCCATCATTATTTTTTTACTAGGCAGGATAGGCTGGCTTAGGTCTGACTGCATTTTCTCTTCCTAAAATCTATATTTTCGTTGGGTTAATTCTCCAAGGTAATGGATGTTTCTCTGACTTCTGCTAAATTATAAATCACTTATACAAGTTTCATGTATTGGCATTTACAATGTTGCTTTTATTGTTCGCTCGGTAAAGTCTATTTTAGGTTAAGTCTAACTCTTTGAGGCGAGTTGGAATTTGTTAATAGATCATATCTCTGATTGCTTCATTAAATAACTATTGATCTGCACTTAGGTACAATTTCCTGCTTTACTGTAGATGCTCCTGACCCAGAGAAAGGTGATCAGCCACCAGAGTCAACACTTCCCTGTAACACTTCAACGTTTGCCCGTATTTGGCCAAGTTTCAGCCAGTCTCCTCGATCGTGTCGAATACTTTCGGTGACTGGAGGTCAAAATCATCCTGTTCCATCTTTGGTCCTTTTTTCTGACACAAAATTCTTTCTGAACTGAAACCAACATACTCTTAACTTCCCTGCCGTGGTGTTCGTCACAGACCACGTGGAAAAGAAAAAGTGAGATCCCATCTCTATGACAGCCTTAAAATTCCTTTTTAAATGTTTCCATTCTCCCACTGAGTTTTTTAAAAAAGATTTCATTTATTTATTTGTCAGAGAGGGAGAGACAGAGACAGAGAGAAAGAGAGAGAGGGAGAGAGAGCATAAGAAGGGGGAGGAGCCGAGGGAGAGAGAGAAGCAGGTTCCACGCCAAGCAGGGATCCCAATACGGACTTGATCTCAGAACCCTGAGATCATGACTTGAGCCAAAGGCAAGCGCTTAACCGACTGAGCAACCTAGGCACCTCCCATTGAGATTTTTTTTTTCTTTCATTTAATGGAGTTTGGAGACCACTCACCAGTGTCTCCTGAGGGGGTTTACTTGTTCCTGACAGGACCCTCCAATTAGGGCAAGTAAATGCCGGTGAAGGATGAGACTACTGGCTATTCTGAAGGCATGTTCTCTGGGCAGCCGAGGGCCTCAGTCAGGATTTTTAAGATTATATCACCCTGTTGAATAATTCAGGGCTTACTCCTGAAAACTCTTATTTTATTTATTTTTTTTAAGGATTTTATTTATTTATTTGACAGAGATCACAAGTAGGCAGAGAGGCAGGCAGAGAGGAGGAAGCAGGCTCCCCGCTGAGCAGAGAGCCCGATGCGGGGCTCGATCCCAGGATCCTGAGATCATGACCTGAGCCGAAGGCAGAGGCTTAACCCACTGAGCCACCCAGGCGCCCCATGAAAACTCTTATTTTTTAAACCCATGCCTTTATTTGTTCCCTGACACGGTGCCATACGGGAGCCCCCGGAGACCCACTGGGAGTTCAGAAATCTCAGAGTCGAGGGTGTAAGAAAGTCAGTCAATTCAATAGTGAGACTGTATGAAGAGTAACAAGGGAGGAGCAGTGTGGGAGCTCTCGAGATCCAGAGGAGGAGTGTTTATCTGGGTGTGGAACCGTGATGCTGCAGGCGATGCCAGCTGGGGGCTCTCTTCCCAGAAACGGCGGGTCTCCTGCAGAGGCTCGTGGTTGATAGGACAGCTTGAAAGGCATATTTAGTTCAGTGACTGATTGTACGTGGAGCCATGAGGGAGAAGGAAAATCCCAGATGAGGTCATATTTCTGGTTTGGGCACCTGCCGCCAATGGGGCCATTCATGGAGAACTGGCTGGAGAATAGAGAGGCAGCCTTGAGGGTAGGGATGAGCTTGGCTTCAGATGACTCCTGACATCACACGTGGACCCAGAGAATGACAGTCCAGACAGCCTGGGACACAGACTCACTCAACCCTGAAAGGATGAACCCAAGAGGCACATACAGTGATCCTTATACACTCGTTAGACATGGAGGAAGGGAGGTCTGGTACCAAGAAACCCAAGAGTGAAGAAGTTCTATACAAAGGGAAGCAGTCAGTAGTGGTAGAAAATACACAAAGTTCTCAGGAGTTGAAGACTTATAAAAGTCATTTAGTTCAATGACAAGAAAGTCACCAGTGACTTAAAAAAAAAAAAATTGGCAAAAAGCGTGGAACAGAAGGTGGACCGGAATATATTTAGAATCAGATGAGAAGAGGTAGGTGGGGACCCATGGGAGGTATTTTTAAGGGTAATTTTAAGATAAAGAGGCTAGAGTACTATCTAATACTGCTAGCAGAGACACCCAGTAGAGAAAAAGACCCCAATAGCTGGGAGAGAAGAGAAAGTCTGTGGAATTCCCCTAAGGCAAACTTCCTCCAAAGAGTTCCCATAAATAAATAAGGAGTTTTACTAAAGTATAATTTACATGTCATCAAATTGCCTTATTGTACCTGTATAATTCAACGATTTGAGTACACCGACGGAGTTGGGCAACCATGTCTGAAATCTAGAATGCGTTCACATCCCCGAATGTTTCCTCATGTCTGTTGACAGTTAACCCTGGATCCTGCCACCACCGACAACAAGCTGCTTTCTGTCCTCAAAAAATCGCCCGTGCTAGACACGTTAGGCAAAGGGAATCGTATCGTATGTCGTGTTTGCGCCTGGCTGCCTTTCTTCACATAATGGGGTTTTAGGTTCATCCACAGTGTGGTTCACGTCTTTCTAAATGCCTAATAGTATTCAGTTAAATGGCTGTGCTACCATTTTGTTCATCCAATATACCCCAGTTGATGGACATTTGAATGGTTTCAAGGTTTCAGGATGATGGAGAGCACACTGGGAACATTTCCATGCATATCCTCATGGAGGTGTACCTCACCATTTTTCTCAGTTGGAGTCCCAGGAACACAATTTCTGGGTCCTAAGTTGATGTTGCCTGGTTGTTTTTTTTTCATTTTTTAATATCTTTCTTTCTTCCTTTAGTATTTATTTATTTTGTATTATTTATATTATTTACTTATTTATTTTATATTATTTATTTATTTACTTACTTATTTATTTGAAAAAGAGATAGAAAACACAAGTAGGCAGAGTGGCAGACAGAAGGAGAGGGAGAAGCAGGCTCTCCACTGAGCAGAGAGCCCGATGCGGAGCTCGATCCCAGGACTCCGGGATCATGACCTGAGCCGAAGGCAGCCACTTAATGACTGAGCCACTCAGGCGCCTCCATGTTGCCTGTTTTAAGAAAATGCCAAATCATTTGCCAAGTGAGCATGGTGCTTTGCATTCCTGTCAGCAGCGGGCAGGGGCTCCCATTTCTCTGCATCTCTGCCAGCACTTGGTTTTGTCTCCCCTTTTTATGCTAGTTTTTCCAGTGGGGGTCAGTGTTTTCTGTTGGGCTTTCCTCTGTCCTTTTCTAGTGACTAATGATGTGAAGCGCCTTTTTATTTGCTGATTCACCGTCTGTATGTCACTTTTGATTAAATGTCTACTCGAATCTTTTGCCTGTTTTCAAATCGAATAGTTTGTTATGATCAAAAAACCAAGAGTCCTTTACCATCCCTCTGTGAAATACACAATTTGTAAGTGTCTCCTGCTAGCTCGTGGCTTGCCTTTTCATTTTCTTACTGATGTCTTTTGAAGCACTAAGTTTTACTATTTTGGATAAATTCAATTTGTTCTTTTGTGTATCATGCATTTGGTGTCAAGTCTGAAAGCTTTTTGCTCAATCCAAAGCTATGAAGATTTTCTCTAAAATTTTATGATTTAAGGGCACCTGGGTGGCATAGTCAGTTAAGTGTCCAACTCTTGTTTTTGGCTCAGGTCATGATCTCAGGGTCGTGTGATGGAGCCCCGCACCGGGCTCTGCACTCAGACTGTGGAGTCTGCTTGAGATTCTCTCTCCCTCTGCCCCTCCCCACTGCGAGCTTGCGCACTCTCTCTCTCCCTCTCTCTCTCAAATAAATAAATAAATCTTTAAAAAATTAAAGTTTCATGATTTAATTCTTACATTTCCTTTTATGATCCATTTCGAGTTAATTTCCATTTCAGTTAATTTTAGGATAATGTGTGAAGTAGAGGTCTATGTACATTACTTTGCTTCTAGATAACCATTTTTTCTGGCATCATTTATCGAAAGAAAGAAATCTATCCTCTACGCACTGAATTGCCTTGGAATCTTTGTCAAAAATCAAATAACTACAAATGTATCCCCCTATAGCTTTCACACAATTAAAAAAAATTGCATCCTTTAACCCCAATCACTCATAAATTTTATCAAAATTGACCCTAGTGTTTAATAATTAAATTTTTAACATGTTGGAAATAGAGTTTTTTTTTTAATACTTGAAATAAGATATCAATAGATTTGAAGAATGCATTTATCTTTAAGAATAAATAAAATATCCATCAGCAGAGGTTTAAAAATACAGGGCTTCCAAACAACCAAATCATCCATAGATAATGTTATGCCATTAAGTTAAGTATAGGGAGATGGACTGATGATAGATAGATAGATGGTAGATTGACAGATGATAGATAGATAGAGATAGATAGAAGATAGATAGATAAAAGATAGAAAATCTCTTCAGTTAAGCAAAAACCTAGGAACTCAGGAGTTAGCAGAGGTCAGGAGAACCACATAGTTCCCTGAAGCGACAAGATCCAGGGCACAGAGCCAGTGAGGCACTTGGGACCACAGCTTCTTCACTTGGGGAACCTACTGACAACAGGCGGACAGCCACCGCTCAGGACGCCCTGTGCCCGATGTGTGAGCAAGTCTACAATCGCTCATGGAGCAAACTATCAGAGCCAAGACAAAAAGTACAGCCTGGTGATCTACGGAGGTGGAGCAAAGAGTCAATCGGTAGAAAAACTCAGATTTAAAGACCAAACCACACAGTCTGCTCACGTGAACCTTCCCTACATTTTAAGATCTGTGCAAGGGAGGAGAGCTTTTGACAAAAATATGTACAATTGATCATATTTGGCTGTGATAGAAACCTGAAATCGGGATGCCTGGGTGGCTCAGTGGGTTAAGCCTCTGCCTTTGGCTCAGGTCATGGTCTCACGGTCCCGGGATCGAGCCCCATGTTGGGCTCCCTGCTCAGTGAGGAGCCTGCTTCCTTCTCTCTCTCTGCCTGCCTCTTTGACTGGTTGTGATCTGCCTGTCAAATAAATAAACTCTTTAAAAAAATTTAATTTAATTTAAAAAAAAAAAGAAACCTGAAATAAGACATGGAAAGCATTTTTCTTGAGGGCCTGTCCCATAAGGTACTGTGCTGGGTGTTCTCGGGTATACTTCTGGATTTTGGTTTGGGGCTACATTTGAAAGATAATTTTGGGGAAGATGACAGGAAAGGAACTTGTGCAGGCACAGAGGACCTGAGTTCAGATTTACGACCTCCTTCCTTGTGTCTGTTGCAGCCAGGAAGCTAAAACTAAAGAAATAGGCAGGGTGATTATTTTGCCCAGTCCTCAGCTTCCCCGGGGTGGCCACACAGCCCCCGAGAGATGAACGGAGACCCCATCATGGTGCGACAGCTAGTTCATTCCAGCCGGTTTGGGCAATAAAGCATTGTAGACATGTATGCAGCTGCCGGGTCCCGGTAAATTTCTGCTGACTGTGCATTTCTAGGAAGGTATGACCAGGTTGCTTCGGGCCAAACTATTTTTCTTTTGTTTTATCCTTGTCACCTGCAGTGTAACCTAAAGAAATTATGGTTCATGATCCCACAGCCTGAGTCTTCTGTATCTGAGCACAGGGAGCAGACCAAGGGCAGTGGGCTGAGCGTCTTATCACCACAGCAGTTTAATCAAGGTATCTCAGGGGCTGAACGCTGCTGGATATTTCACGGGTATTCTCTTCAATTTCCACCGGCTCTGTGCCCCTGGGACCTACGTAGAACAGGTCATCTCAGACTTTGGTGTGCGTACACCTCACCCCAGGAAATCTTAACATACAGTTTCTTCCTGGGCTCAATGGCCCCAAAACTCTGATTGAGTAGATTAAGGATGGGGCCCCACAGTTTCACTAAAACAAAACAAACTCAAGGTGATTTGATGCAGGTGGCCACAGACGAAATTTGGGGTTTTTCTGCATGCCTTTAGGTTTGCTTTATGTGTAGGTGATGGTAGACACCAGGACTCGATTCAAGGACAGGGATATCCTGGTTCTGGTTATAGTTGTCACAACGGACGTCAAGAGAGGTCCAAAAACATAAATGCTAGGATTCAGGGAAGATGGGTGAGATCAGACTGCCGTGGGCCACTGGAGCCCAGATTCTCCTCTCATTTTACCTCCCGCAGAGGAAGGAGTTAAAGCTGCTGGATGAAGCATCCACCAGAGGACTGGTCACCTGGTCTGATCTTGTAAAAAAAAAAAAAAGAAAGAAAGAAAGAAAAAAAAGAAGAAGAAGAAGAAGAAGAAATTGAGGGGAGCCTTGGTGGCTCAGTCCGTTAAGAGTCCAGCTCTTGATTTCGGCTCAGGTCATGATCTCAGGGTTGTGAGGTTGAGCCCTAGGTCAAGCTCTGTGCTCAGCATGGAGTTTCCTTAAGATTGTCTCTCTCCCTCTCCCTCTGCCCATCCCTGTTATGCATATGCTTGTGTGCTCGCTTGATCTCTCTCTCTCTCTCTCTTTCTCACTTTCTAATAAATGATTAAATCTTTAAAACAACAACTTGGTCATTTGACCCCTGAGCATGAAGAGGACTGATCTTGGTCAAAGGAAAGGCCTTATCTATGGAACGCTACTAGTTGGTGTTTCTGGCTCCAGGCTGTGTATGGAAAAGAACCCAGCAACCCGCGGACATCTGAGGGCTGCCCCGGGAGTGCTCTATAGGCACATAGCTCTGTGGATCTCTACAATGGAGATATTTCATTATACAAATACTCACCACGATGCGAGGGGAGCACTCGTTCCAGCCTGGGTATGACGGTGAGTGTCCAAGCTGGGAGGGAAGGCTCTGGGGCAGATATCCCAGAGCTCTTGATGCTGTGTCTGAACTTTGTGATGGCAATTCTGAAATTATCAGTAGATCGTGTTCCTGGTGAAGATCCCTGATCCCTTGGATCTGATTTGACAGTCCCACCCATTGTGTTAGATCCCGTAATCTGCATAGTGCCATTACAGATGGTCCCCTTGGTTCATCTCTTCATCACTGAACCGTGTAATGGATCGATGTACCTGTTGGTTCTATCATGGGACTGACTCAAACTTCACCGCGGCTTCGAAAGCTTCTGGAATTAGTCAGAGGAAACACTTGACACCCTCATAAAAACTAAGTTCTAACTCTCAATCAAAAGTGTTCCTTGGAAGAAGATGAACCAAACTGATCATTTTGACTGTCCTGAATGTTACAGCAAAAATTCAAGGTCTAAGTATTTTGCATATTTTTATTTCTTAAGTACTTCCATTCATTACAAGAACAAGAAAAAGAAGTCAGATATTTTTAGTTTTTGACACAAAGTAGATGTTTTGGAAATTGGCACTATAAACAAAAAAAAAAATGTTTGAAAATTGTCTGCCGTATAAATGTTGTACAAAGCCACACTCTGTAGGCTTGGTACCGACAGATTTGCATATATAAATAAATGCATTTCATTATTTGTATTCGGAAGACAAACCTACAAATGCTGACAGGACCATGGACATTCTAAGGTCCACCCTCTTCCAAATTACCTGGAAGGGTAAGATGTGACATCAACATTTCTTTTTATTCTTGTGGTTACTAGTTTTCTTAATAAACAAAGATAACTATTTGCCCAAACTTCTAGATTAATCGATACAGGGCAAAGAGAGTTTGTGGTGGTGTTGGGAAGTAATGGAAAGGAAAATCTGCCAACTCAGGGGACCTCCTTGCAGATGTGGAGGAGAATGTTCTATCACTGGGTAGGCATCCAGCCAGACTGATGCCCGGCAGAGACGTCCCCTAGAGAGATCACAGAAACGGACAGAAGGAGGGGCAGATCCCACCCAGTGCTCGCACTCCCTCAGGATAAAGGTGCACGGGTCCTCGGGTAAGAGACGATGGCAACACCAAGGGTCACGCATAGCTCATCCTAAGTTCTGGTCATTAAGGTGGCCCCCTGCTTCAGGTAATTGCCCTCACGCAGAAGAAAGATAGAGCTCTCCATGCCTGCATGCTAAGCAGGTCGGTTTGCGCCCGGGACCAGACTCCTAAGCTCCGTTCTCACCTTCCCTCAGATAGAGGAGATGGGGCACTTGCTTTTTGATGTTTACATTTCAAAGAGATGGCTCCCAGGCCTTTAAGAAAAACCTTTCTTGATTGTCAGACTGGAGAGAAGCTTGTTTAGCTTCTGAAAGGTTTACGTACATCTCGAAGGGACAGAGGAAGGATTTGCAATTACATTTTCTAAAGGAAATACTTTAAGAAGAACGCAGGGGCGGTCTCTTTCCTCTGTTCACTAGGGACATTTTTAAATTTCCTTTAAGATTTGTATTTGCCCTTACAGTAGCATAAGCTTTCTGACAAAAATGAGATTTTACTAGAATGTAGAATAAAGCATATGTTCTACAAATGAGGTTGCTATGGATTTAATATTTCCTCACAGTTCATTTACTTATTCTGTCCAGCTTTCAATCCTACAAGGACTTATTAAAAAATCTCAGCAGAACTGTTTGGTGTGTCAACCAAGTGTATGGTATTTTTTGTTATGAGACACACACATGCCTGCACACACACACAAGCACACATGTACTCTCACACACATGTCCTCACTCCCGCAAACATAATGCACATACATGTGTCCCCACATGCATGTGCATGCACACACAAACTCACATGTGCACACACGTGTAACACGGGCACACACTCGTGTGCACACAGACGCTCACATGTGCCTATGTGCTCACTCTCACGTGTGTACACACGCTCACTGCATACTCACACACATGTCCACACTCCCACAAACATGCATGCACTTACGTGCCCCCACATGCATGTGCACGCACACACACAAACTCACATGTGCACACACAATCACACACACGCACACGCAGTCGCACACTCACACACTTGTCTTCTTAAGAACTCCAGACTCCTATCTCTTTCCTTCTGGGCCAGTTTAAAGGTTCTTAAGTGTAACAGCTACAGACTTGTGACCATTTCATGTCTTATTTTTGGCAAGAAGTAACCCATTTCACAAGTGATGCATCTGGAAGAAGACCGCCGTGGGGGAGATCACATCGGAGTGACGCAAGAGGGAGCTCACAGTGGGTGGAAAGAACGCTCCAACGTCAACATGATCCAGGAGTTCCCGGCGTCCCTGTGCTGACACTGGGGTGACAGCTTCAATCCCTCCCTCCTTCCTTGCACGTGGCTCTGGCGTGGGCCTGGACGTGTGTCATTCCCTGGCTGTGCGGAGGCTCTGGTGCTCTTCCAGTCCACTGTCGTTGCTAGGGGAGGACCCACTTCTGCACGTGACCCAGACTTTGAATCATAGATAGGAATCACCAAAGGGTTAAAGGCCGGAGATGGTATTCCAGGCAAACCAGGGGCGTAGCGACTTGGAAAAGGAGACACAGCCACGATCATTCTTTGGGGTGATGTGTTCCGTTGCAGATGTCAAGAACACGGCTGGAATGTGAGCGGGGGTTCCTGGAGATCTTCAGCAACTTTATGTTCACTAAGGCGTTTGTGTGTCAGTCTGAAAATACTGAGCGAGGCCTCTCAGCAGGGATGGGGTTAGATGGGTCATTGTCACAGAAGTTTTGTTTTTGTTTTTTGTTGTTTTGTAGTTTTGTTTTTTGTTTTGTTTTGCTTTGTTTTTGAAGAGAGAGCATGAGCAGGGGGAAGGGCAGAGGGGGGCAGACAGAGAATCCCAAGCAGACCCCCTCTGAGCATGGAGCCGCATGCCGGGCTTGATCTCACCACGCTGAGATCAGAACCTGAGCCAAAACCAAGAGTCAGATGCTCAACTCACTGAGCCACCCATGCGCCCAAACAAAAGACTTCCATCACGAGCTCACGATAGGAGTAGCAAGTAAAAGGGAGAAGGCTCCGGCAGTCCAGGGCTTCAAGATGGCAACCGTTGAGCTGCTGGCAGCAGGGGTAGACGGGGGAATTGAATTAACCTTGTCAGAGGTGAGAAAGTGACCGCATCATTCGGAGAGTTGGCCTCCAGCTGTAAACGTGGCCGTGAGCGAGCAAAAACATTTTGTTGTTGTTGTTAAAACGTGCACTATGGATCAATGGCAATGCTCTGGTGTTTCTTCTAAGTTAAAGAAAAACGAGTGCCTATTCGACACCCAGCCTTCTCCCTGGGGGTGCTCTGACTGGAGAGTGCACTGGGTGCAGGCTGCCACGTGGGCCCCAAGGTCTCCTTAATGAGTGCTTAATCGGGTCCCAACAGGCGAGGGGAAAGGCAGCTGGTTCTCTTCCTGCCAGTGCCTTGACGTAGGACGTCAGACCACAGTCTCCAGTGTGTTCGAATCTGAATTCCCCGAAATGCAGAACTTGGGTAGATGGCCGCTAAAGATCCGCCAAGTCCTCATATGGTTGGAACTCTTGCTCGACTATACCTAATTCAGAACTCGTGGCCCAGTATTCAATGTAAAATTCCCCTATTTTGGGTTCTCATAAGGAAAACTTTTCATACCTTAAAAAAAATCTCTGTTCGTGTTTGCATTATGCGAATGAATGAACCAGAGATGTATAAGGCAGGATAATCTCTCCTCCTTTTTATGACGATCTTTTCCTGTTAAATCTGTCAAAAAATTATCAAGGATTATTCCTGTGTGTGGAATGAAGTGTATAATTATGAAACTATTCTAGAGAATCAAAGGGAAGGACATCATGTGACATCACGTAGCTGGAAAGAGGATGCTTCCTGTCCTCTTAGGAGCTGCAGGGGACAGCGTCAGCCCTCCTCATGTTCTGCTTCAGACGGCACCATTGGAATGCTCCGGTTTATTTTTCAATACTAATTAGGAGTTATTCAATTTTGTCCCAGTTAGACACTCAGGGAGTAGCCGCATCTCTATATGAATGGAGTGGATCTCGGTTGCCAGCTCCGTTTACTGAAACCCAGAGGCAAATGATGCCCTGACAGAAAGTTCCTCAAGGAAGGGTTGGCGCAGAGAAGGAACAGAATGCTCAGACCCCCTGCTCTGTGAGCTAGAAGGTACAAGGGAGCCTCGCTTAATGGTTATTTCTAAATTATAAAGTTCTGCAAGTACTTCTTCCTACGCTTGGGAAATCGAATAGCATAAAATGGATCCACCTGTCCCAGATCACGTCACTGGTCAAAAATTATATTTTGGGACCTGGGATTGCTACATAAGTTTGTGTCTCAAGCCTTTCCTCTACACCTCACTTGCATCCCAAATTAAAAAAAAAAAAAAAACCATCACCATCCCCGGAAGCAACACCATACGAGGAGGAACAGCTTCCTCTAAGTCAGCAATGGAAAAAAAAAATCCTGCCGGGAAGGAATCAACTTTGTTAAGAAACTGATATGCCGGTTACTAGACTCTCACATTCACCGTCAGATTTATTCAGAAAAATAATCCCCCATGAAGCAAACACTATCGTCCTTACTCCTGCCAATGAGGAAAACAACCAACCACCACCACCACCAACAAAACCCAACCACACCTCGGATGAGTACAGTTGGACTCAAATGTGTGTATGCTCAGCTCCGAAGCCACCTCCACACCTGGACTGGTTTTCAAAGTTTGGATCCAGGAACTGTGGTTGGAAACAACCATAAATGTTAATACCATTGTCTCCACCTTCCACTTGAGGACACGGAGGTATGGGGGGATAATACATCCCAACCACACCTATAAAGTTTGTGCAAAGTAGAGACTCAAACCCAGATCTTCAGCTCTCCCCTGGTGGTCAGTCATTCCCTGATCCTTGAAGCCACTTGGAACATTATAACCATCTCTATACATCTATTTAGGATTTTATCTCTACCCCAAATGCCTGTCCCTCCATAATAGTAAATTGAAGCTTCTAGATCCTGGGCATTTAATCACAGAACCCAAAACTTTTTAGGAATCCTCAGTTTTCCCAGGCACTGTGCCATGAACTGGAGAAGCTCCAGGAAGAAATTCACTTGCTGTGGTTAGTCTAACAGAGAATTCCCTTCAGTCTTGGCCACATCCCATTACTTTGTAAGAAGTTTCTTCACACGCCTCCAGGAGAGGCCATGTCTGCCTTTCTCTCTGTCACCATCCTAACTGCTTCCCTGTGGCCCTGTTATGGTATTTATAAAAGCCACCCTTTGATGATGCCTACATAGAAGCCTGGGCTGGCTGCTAAAATTTGAGATCTGAAGGACCAAAAAAAAAAAAAAAAAAAAAAAAAAAAGAAAAGAAAGGAAAAAAAAAAAAGAAAAGAAAAGAAAAAAAAAGTTTTTCCTCCTCTCTTCTCTCTGGTCCACTCTGCAAGACTCATGAAGTATTTGCTCAATTTCAGAAGTAGGGTAAAAATGCCCACAAATACAGAGTGGAAAGGAAGGAAAAGCCTCATTACCCAGAAAGACTCATCTACGGCTGATCACCCAGCATTGCGTAATGACTCAACAAAGCCAGATGGCGTGTGGGAAGGCATGTGTTAAACTTTTGGCCCAGTAATGCTTTCCTTGTGCTTCTCCCTCGTCACCTTTCCAGACAAAATTTTCATAAAAACAGCTTGGAAGCTCAGATGCTTTCCGGCTGTCATCCTGTCGCTGTGATAATTACTGAGCTAATCACCGACACCTTGCAGATTAGTGGAGATGAGCAGTGGGCTGGAGGAGTGGGAAAGCAGACTGGCTCAAACACAGGGTTTGCAGGAACCCCAGAGGATGCCCGGTGCATAGGCTGGCGGAGGAGGGTAAACAGCATTTTGGCGTGTTGCTCTGCAGGATTTGTGTGGGCCAGGTGCTCTGCGAGTTAAGAGGGTGCTAAGACTGACCCTCTTAGTCCTGCAAGTAGTAACTCAAGAGAGAAAACTTGGCACGTACTTTTACCAGAAAATAAGGAAAATTAGCTGAGGAAAAAATGGCCCCGCTCCCAATTGGTTGTGGTTCCCAGGAATAGAGATTGCGATTTTTGTCACCTGAGACTTTCCAGAGCCCTCAATATGTCAACAGGAGTTGTGAGCCTTCTGGCACAAGTTCAGATTTCTGGCAGTACCCAGATGTTTCCACGACAGAATTCTGTCTCCTCCCCAGCCCCCAAACTGCCATTTTCCTGGATGGGTTCTGTGGAGCACTCTGGAAAATTCCAACCCAGAAGCAGAATTTGAGGGAGAGAAGGTAAATTATCTTTCTTTCAGGAGCAATTTGGTGCCAACTACGGGTGTTAGGTGATTTATATGCATGTCCTCATTGAATCTACCCAAACCAGTGATGTAGAGAACACTGTTTTCCTTACACAAATGTGAGGGTAAAGAGTCGAGGAGATTAAGGGGTGCCCTCAAGCCCAGGGAGCTGCGTTTGGGGTCCGAGTCTGGTGGATTGGGCTCCTGGTGTGACAGGGGTGGTGCCTTTCCTTGACAGGCGTTAGGGGGAGATCTGCACTGTGTGGGGACCTCACAGGAGCTCTACTGTGACCGGGTTCTGGGACTGGCTGAAGACCTATGCGGAACAGCAGTCAGTTTTAGCAATTACTGAAATCACATTAAAACCCGATGTAAGATTAAGTCGAAGACTGGGCAATGGATCTAGGAAACTGGAATACTGTTCTAGAAAGCTATGACTCATTGTTAGGTGCCTGAAGGGAGTATTTGCACAAAAGACAATAACGAATGAATATAAAACCCTAGTGAGTGAGGCAGGATCTCGTGGAAGCTTCAGTTGTCTGGTTAGAATTAAGAGACAAATAAAGCAGAAACCACTTCTCCTCAAGGCCCTTGAGACTGTTAGTTATTCACCCCAAACCCTCTGGGCTAGAGCACCAGTCTCTTGACTCAACTTGCCTTGTCAGCTAAGGGAACAGTCCTTCTGGTCTTTCTTCTCCTAGATGAGCCTGTTGGGTTGGAAGGGCAGTGTCTGGGGCTGACATTCTGTGGCATGAGGCTTTGAGATCTGAGTTAACACTCTGGGTCCATTAAAATGTTCCTGCTCTTTGCTGCATGGTCATTTGCTAATCCCCTTGGGATATAATGAAGTTGAAGGCAGGGGTCAGAGTGGTATTTTCCTGAACCCCAAGTTTCCCAGAGGAAGTATTGGACAAGCTCTAAAGGGTTATATACACTGAATCTTAAAAGCAACATGGTCAAGAACAAAAAGAATGGTTCGGTTTTTCTAAGGATAAAGATATTTCACATTATCTTTTCCACTGATGGCAACCAAAAGTTCTTGACGGAAAACATAAAACAATAATATAAGGGAAGTATATTTCATGTCATTGTGTGCGTATGTGTGTGTATATGGTATGTGTGATGCGTGGTAAGTGTGTAGTGTGTGTCTTGGTGTGTGTATATGTATGTGTATCTATTTTTGTGTATGTATTTGTATGGGTGTTGTATTTGTGTGTGTAGGCAGATGTGTGTGTACTGGTGTGTGTATGTGTATATGTATGTGCATATGGTACATATATAAATGTTTATTTGTGTGTAGGTTTTTTAAAAAAGATTTCATTTATTTGTTTGAGAGAGAGAGAGAGAGACCACCAATAGGGTGAAGGGGTAAGGGGACAAAGGCAGAGGGAGAAGTAGATTCCTCACGGAGCAGGGAACCCTATGCAGGGCTCAATCCCAGAACCCTGAGATCATGACCTGGGCCAAAGGCAGGCGCTTAAGCAACTTAGCCACCCAGATGCCCCTGTGTGTATGTATATTTGTGTGATGTGTGGCTGTGTGTATATGTGTGTTTGTGTGTGATGTGTGTTTGTGGTATGTGTGTGGGGTGTGTGTGATGTGTATGTGCGGCATGTGTGATGGTTGTGTGTGTATTTATGTGGTATATTGTATGTATGTGTGTGATGAGTGTATGTATGTTGTCGTGTGTGTGTGTATGTGTGTGTGCTGTGTATGTGGTATGGTATGTGTGTGGTACATGTGCATAATGTGTGTGTGTGGTATATGTGTGTGTCTGTGGTGTATTGTGCATATATATATATAGTGTATATGTGGTATGATCTGTGTTTGTATGTGTGTGTGGTGTGATATATGTATGTATGGTGTGTGTACATGTGTGTTTTCCCTGCCAGAACTCTTAATTTAGACTCCAGAAAGCCTGAACCCCTGATTGTTCAATAGGCAGGAACAGAAAAGCTCCAAAATAAACTCTATTTTTGTTTTAAAGACCAGGTCCCCTAAGGAGTAGAGAAAGAAATCCCCTATTTTGTCTGTTTCTCTATTATGTTTTATTTTAATATTCTCCCAGCCCAGCCTCTAAGTAGATCTCAGTCCCAGAAGTATGTGTCTGTGGAGTTGGTGGCAGTAGTTGTTGCTAAGACACCTAACACTGACAGAAAATCCTTCCTGACCATACTGACTGGGAGAACATCCTCTGCTGTCTTAATAGTGGAGAATCTTTGCTACATTTCTCTCTGTTGTCCTGCTGCTTTTTGGAGAGGTAGACACAGTTTCAGGAAGTATGTGATAGCACGAGGATATTTGGATGGACAAATTCATAATTTTATAGCAGATAGACCAGAAAGAGGAGCCACTGGGTGTTAGAGAAGAGAAGAGATCATAGAGAGGAGGGGGCTCAAGACAGAGATCCTACAAAACTGCATATGAAATCCTGGCCCAACTTAGAACTTCAAATGCATAGAATCTACTTAAAAAGCAAACTCAATAAAACTGGGAAATGAACTATGATGCAGATTAATGGTCAGGACATTGACTCAGTCCTGGAGGGAGCAAGCACAGAGCAGATTTGGATATCACTGCACACACTCTGAAAACTGAACTCACACTGTATCTGCAGAAGTTGAGTCAGACTCACAGCTTAATATTAACTTGGATTAAAGGTAAAATAAAACTAAAACAATAGCACACAAACAAAATAAAACAACAAACAAACAAAAGTACCATACAAACACTAATCACCAGGAAGCTGTAATGGGAATATTACTGTCAGACAAAGTAGACTTACAAAAGAAAAATCATCCCCAATTAGCAAGAGACATTAAATGTGATAAAGGGGTCAGCTCACCAAGAAGATGTAGCATTCCTGACTTGGTATGCACCTTATAACAGAGCTTCCTAGCACAAAAAGCAAAACCTGGCAGAACTGAATGGAGAAGTACACAACATCCCATTAGGAGATAGAACAAGTAGACAGAAAATCAGCAAACATATAGAAGACCTAAACAACAACATGAACCAAATGAAACAGATTGGCAGTTATAGAGCACATCACCCAACGAGAGCAAAAGACATACTGTCTCAAGTTCACATGGAACATTTATTAAGTCAGACATATCTTCAGTCATAAAACAAGCCTGAACAAATTTAAAATAATTGAAATGTTAAAATACTTATTCTTTCACATAATGAAAATTAAGTGTCAATGATAAAACATACATAATCAATTTCAATTATATAGCAATAACTAGAAAACCTGCCAAATATCTGGAAGTTAAATAACAAACTTTCAAATAATTCATGGGTCAATCAAGTGTCAAGAAAAATTAGAAAATATTTTGAATGGCGTAAAAATAAAAAAATAACACATGGAAATTCAGGAGACACAACTAAAGTAAGTTTTAGAAGGAAAATTTCAATGTTAAATTCATAATCTAGCAAAGATATAAAATCCATAATCTAGCCATACATCTTGAAAAACTTAAAAGGAAACAATAGAATAAAACAGAAATATATCAGAAAATAAATAAGAGAGTACAAGTCAATGAAACTGAAAGAGTAAAGCCAATAGATAGGAGAAAACCAATAAAGAGACCGAAAGCTAACTTTTTTTAAAAAACAACAAAATTGATAATTTTTAAAAAAAGCCAGAAGAGAAAAAAATATGACACAAGTTACCAATACCAGAATATAAGAGGAGACATCATTATAGAACTCACAGCTATTAAAAGGGCGAGGGAATAGGGCAAACAAGTCTATGCACAAAACTCAACAACTTAGATTAAACAGACAGACCAAATGCTCATATAAGAAATACCATGAAGGGGCGCCTGGGTGGCTCAGTGGGTTAAATCCTCTGCCTTCGGCTCAGGTCACAATCTTGGGGTCCTGGGATTGAGACCTACATCGGGCTATCTGCTCAGTGGGGAGCCTGCTTCCCTTCCTCTCTCTCTCTGCCTGTCTCTCTGCCTACTTGTGGTCTCTGTCTATTAAATAAATAATACAAAAATCTTTAAAAAAAATAAAGAAATACCATGAAAATCACTCAAAAAGAAATAGGTAACCAAAATAGTCATATGTCTCTCAAAAAGATGGAATTTGTCTTTAAAAATCTTCCCAAGGAGAAAATTCCAGGGCAAACTGGTTTCATTGGGAAATTCTATCAAATACAAATGGAAAGAATATTAGAATCTCTAGAATAGTATACTACTATGGTATACTATACTGATACTAGAATCTCTTCCAGAAAATAGGAGTACCTCCCAATTCATTTTATGAGGCTAGCACTATCTTAATTGTAAAATTAGAAAGAAACAATTCATAAATGGAAAACTATAGACCGATGTAGACCAATATCCCTTATAAATTTAGACACAAAAAATCCTCAGCAAAATGTTCACAAACCAAATAGACAATACACAAAAAGAGGAAGTCCCATTATTACCAAATTGAGTTTATACTGGGAAAGAAAGGTTGGTTCAACATTTGAAAAATCAATAAAACCACCATGTTACAGATGGCAAAGGGCATGATAATTTCAGTAGATGCAGAAGAAAAATAAAGTTTGGCAAAATAGCATTTATTCATAAGAAAAATTCTCACAAAACTAAGAATAGAGGGGATTTCCTTATCTTGATGAAAGGAATCTACCAAAACAAACAAGTAAAAACGCATAGCTGAAGTTTCAATTAGTGGTGAAAGTGTTCATATTTTCTTTCTCATACTGGGAACAAGGCAAAGATGTTTACTCTCATCTCTCTTAATGGCAGTAGAAGAAGTCCTAGCTGATGTCATACATTGAGGAAAAGAAACATAAGACATCTGGAAAAAAAGAAAGGTACTCTCTCTATTCACAGACATCATAGCTGTCTAAAAGAAAATCCTAAGAATTCTAAAGAACATATCTACTGGAATGAGTGAGTTTAACAAGGCTGTAGGAGGCAGAATCGACTTAATAAAGAAATTACATGTCTATAGTCACGCAATGAACAATTGGAGACCAAATTCATAACAGAATTGAACAAGATAAGTGTACCAATAAGCTTCAATAAATGAAATATTTAGATTTTCACATAATGAAATAAGTTCAGGGTCTATTTGTCACAAACTACAAAATAGCAATAAAATAAATAAGAAACTGAAATAAGTGGAAGGACTCAAATGGTCATGGATTGGAAGACTCAACACAGTCGAGATGTTCATTTTCCTTAATGTGGTCTACAGATTTAATATGATCACAATCAAAATGTCAGCAGATTTTTCTTATAGATGTAGACAAGTTAGTCCTAAAACTGATAAGGAAATTGAAAATTGTGTAAATGGGGGCACCTGGGTGACTCAGTCAAGTAAATGTCCAACTCTTGGTTTTGGCTCAAGTCATCATCTCAGGGTCCTGGGATTGAACCCCAGATTGGGCTCTGCACTTAGCATGGAGTCTGCCTCAGATTCTCTCTGTCTCCTCTCTCCACTTCCACTCCTTCCTTCACTCATGCTCTCTTTCTAAAATAAATAAATAAAAAAAATCTCTAAAAAAATAATTGTGGAAATGAACAAAATGGGAGAATTCACACTACCTTATTTTAAGACTTACCCTCAAACTACAGTAACTGAGAAAAGATGGTATTGACACAAGATTAGAGAAATAGGCCAGTGAAACAAAATAGATACAAATGGTCAATTTTTTTTCTTTTTTCTTTTTTTTTAATTTTTATTTTTTTGTTTCTTTTCAGTGTTCCAGAATTCATTGTTTATGCACCAGTGCTCCATGCAATACATGTCCTCCGTAATACCCACCACCAGGTTCACCTAACCTCCCATCCCCCACCCCTCCAAAACCCTCAGATTGTTTTTCAGAGTCCACAGTCTCTCATGGTTTGTCTCCCCCTCCAATTTCCCCCAACTCCCTTCTCCTCTCCATCTCCCCATGTCCTCTGTGTTATTCCTTATGCTCCACAAATAAGTGAAACCATATAATAATTGACTCTTTCTGCTTGACTTATTTCACTCAGCATAATCTCTTCCAGTCCTGTCCATGTTGATACAAAAGTTTGGTATTCATCCTTTCTGATGGAGGCATAATACACCATAGTGTATATGGACCATAGCTTCCTTATCCATTTGTCCGTTGAAGGGCATCTTGGTTCTTTCCACAGTTTGGTGACTGTGGCCATTGCTGCTATGAACATTGGGGTACAGATGGCCCTTCTTTTTACTACATCTGTATCTTTGGGGTAAATACCCAGTAGTGCAATTGCTGGGTCATAGGGAAGCTCTATTTTTAATCTCCTAAGGAATCTCCACACGGTTTTCCAAAGTGGCTGCACCAAATTGCTTTCCCACCAACAGTGTGAGAGGGTTCCCCTTTCTCCACATCCTCTCCAACACTTGTTGTCTCCTGTCCTGTTGATTTTGGCCAGTCGAACTGGTAAGGTGGTTCTCAATGTGGTTTTGATTTGAATCTCCCTGATGGCTAGTGATGATGAACATTTTTTCATGTGTCTGATAGCCATTTGTATGTCTTCTTTGGAGATAGGTTTTGGACAAAACATAAAGACAATTCAATAGGATAAAATATAATCTTTTTAACAACTGTTTGCTGGAATGATTAGTTATATATAAGCAAAATATGTATCTTGACCTCTATTTCAAACTTTCTAAATAATTACATCAAATTGGATGATAGAATTAAATGTAAAATACAAAGCCTTGAAGTTCAAAAGAAAATATAGGAGAAAAACTCTGTGACTAGGTAGAAAATCAGTGATAAAGTGGATATCATTTAAAAAATGCTTGGGGTGCCTGGGTGGCTCAGTGGGTTAAAGCCTCTGCCTTTGGCTCAGGTCATGACCCCAGGGTCCTGGGATTGAGCCTCACATCAGGCTCTCTGCTCCATGGACAGCCTGCTTCCTCCTCTCTCTCCCTGCCTGCCTCTCTGCCTACTTGTGATCTGTCTGTCAAATAAATAAATAAAATCTTTATTGGGGAGGGTATGTGCCATGGTGAGTGCTGTGAAGTGTGTAACCTGGTGATTCACAGAACTGTACCCCTGGGGCTAATAATACATTATATGTTTATAAAAAAATAAAAAAAATAATAAAAAATATGACTTAAAAAATCTTTAAAAAAATGTTCTGTGAAAACACGGTTTAGAAAATGAGAAGGCAAGACATAGACTGGGAGGAAGTATGTAAATCCCCTATTAAACAAAGGATTCATATCTATAATATATAAAGAACTCTTGACAGTCAACAATAAGTAGACAAATAGCCCAATTTGAATATGACAAAAATTTGAAAAGACACTTCACCAAAGAAGATACATAAATGGAGAATAATCACATAAAAAAAGATACTTAGCATCATTATCATTTGGGAAATGCAAATTAGAACAATAAGTACCATTTCTCACCTATTAAGATGAATAGGATTAAAAAAAGAACTGACATAGCCAAGGGATGACGAGGACATGCATCAGCTGGAAATTTCATTCATTTCTTGAGGGAATGCAGAAGGGTAAATCTACTTTTTTTTTTTTCAGTGTTCCTAGATTCATTGTTTATGCACCACACCCAGTGCTCCATGCAATCCGTGCCCTCCTTAATACCCACCACCAGGTTCACCCATCCCCCCACCCCCCTCCCCTCCAAAACACTCAGTTTCTTTCTCAGAGTCCACAGTCTGTCATGGTTTGTCTCCCCCTCCGATTTCCCCCAACTCACTTCTCCTCTCCTTCTCCTAATGTCCTCCATGTTATTCCTTATGCTCCACAAGTAAGTGAAACCATATGATAATTGACTCTCTGCTTGATTTATTTCACTCAGCATAATCTCCTCCAGTACCATCCATGTGGACACAAAAGTTGGGTATTCATCCTTTCTGATGGAGGCATAATACTGTTGAGCAGTTGCTTCCAAAGTGAAACACACACCATAAATGTACAAATCCACTCCCAAGTATTTATACTAGATGAATAAAAATGTGTGTTCGCACAAAAGCACAAAAATGTTCATAGCAGCATTATTCGCAGCTGCCAAAAACTAGAAATAATCCATCAGTAGATGAAGGAATGAATAAAATCTGATAAACCGATACAATATAATATTCCTTGAACACTCCCCCAAAGTAACGTTCTATCGTTACCTGGAAACACGTGCTGAATCTTAGTTGCGCTCTTCCAACTGAAAGCAATCAGGCTGAAAAGGCTACATAATGAATGATTCCATGTACACAACGTTCTGGAAAATGAACAACTGTAGAGAGAGCAGAGAGACAGGTAGTGGCCGGGAGTTAGAGTGAGAAGCAGTATATGGAAAACAAAGGGGAAGAACAAAGGAAATTTTTGTGGAAATGAAACCATTCTAAAACCTATTCACATCCTGGCTGTGATGTTGGTCACAGAGTTCCAGGCTGATAGAAGAGGTCCCCGCTGCCCCAGGTTCACTGTGGCATTATCCACAATAACCAAGGTATGGAAACAACTCAAGGGCCCATTACGAGATTAACAGAGCCAGAAAAGATAGTATTCCATGCAGTGGAATCTCCCGGAGCCTTTAAAAGAAGGAGACACTGCCATTTGCAAGAACATGGATGAGCCTCAAAGACACTGCTCTGAGTGAATTAGACAGTCACAGAAGGACAAATGTGGTGTGACTCCGTTTATGGAAGGTATCTAAAATAACTAAATGTACAGAGCAGAGAATACAATAATGGTTTCCAGGGGCTGGGGAGTGGGAAAATGGGGAGTTATGCTAGAAAATTTTCAGTTTTGCTGGATGAATAAATTCTAGAGATCTGCTGTAAGGCAGACACTATGCTTTATACGATATTGTGAACTCCAAAATGTAACAATAAAAGGTATTATTCACTTGTCTCCTGTTGTGTGTTCTTACCATAAAACAAACTAAACCAAAAGGGCCCAGGGAAACTTTGGGAAGAATCAGATGTCTATCACCTGAGTATGACTGGGGGCATCACAAATGTTTGCCTGTGTCCAGAGTCATCACAGTGTACACACTAACTATGTACAATGCTGATCAGTTAGACCTCAAGAAAGCTGTTAAAAATACAGAATTATAAATATTAATAATTGAAATTTACTGAATGTAAATTAAAAGTGAAGATATTCCAGATGCCATCACAATTATGGTACCGGAACTCCCCGTGTCCTATGGAAGATTCCTAGTGTTTCCCTGCTGTCTTCCCCACTCCAGTCTTCAATTCCATAAGCTATGAAGGTGAAGGGAATCTTCTGAATTATGAGAAGAAATACAGAGTTCTACAGATTTTAGAATATATGAAAATTGGAGATATTGAAAAAAAATAAATACTAATGATAAGGGATTGATAAAGGTAAGAACGAGACAGCATGGAAAAAAGTGAACAAAACCAGAAGTCTCCAACAGGTATCTTACTGCTACCCGTGAATATTTGTATAATCCTTTCTATTTTCACCTGTACACACAACCTACCACTTAACACTTACCAGAGCCTGTAATTCCCATCTCAAAATGTATTTGCAGAGAGTTGATCTCAAGCCCCCATGGGGACGAGGGAACTCCGCAGACCCTTCTTTTCATCACGAGGGCTTCTCCTAAATTATGCATGAATATTACCTTATTCTAAATCAAACTTGTGAAAGAGAGAGAGAACCAGCATCGGGTGTTACCTGCTCCAAGAGAAATTAAAGTGCACGCTTTGCTGAATAAAAGCTAATTAATTGCATTTATAGTCTATTTTCTGGTTACTAGCCTCCCAATTCCTCCCAATTATATGGTAACCCTGCATAATTATATTTTAAAATGATTTACTCATTTGATCTACCCAAACAGCAACAGTTAATTTTAAAATGGATTAAATATACTCCAGGCATGAGTTTATGAACTACATTTCAAAGAATAAATCATCATTTTAACTAACAGAGTCTAGTTTAATTAATTAAATTGAACAAAAAATATCGTCACTGATCTTTCTGTCACCCAAATGTAGTCGTCGGAGCCATCAAGGGCAACATATTTGCACTCACTGACATTGCATAAGTCAATCAAATCAGTTCCAAAGACATTGCAGCAATTTTTATCATCTCTGTAATAATTACTAAATCAAATGTCACAGTATCAGGGATATTCAAACAGGGATATTAATTTAAACACTATGAGCTATGAATAAATCCAGAAGTTGGAGAGTATGCATTGAAAATAGAACAGATTTTAAAAGCCACAGGGAAGTGAGACAGTGACCACAGCTGGAATCACATGTCTGATAGCCATTTGTATGTCTTCATTGGAGAAGTGTCTGTTCATATCTTCTGCCCATATTTTAATATGATTGTCTGTTTTGTGTGTGTTGAGTTTGAGGAGTTCTTTATAGATCCTGGATATCAATCTTTTGTCTGTACTGTCATTTGCAAATATCTTCTCCCATTCCGTGGGTTGCCTCTTTGTTCTGTTGACTGTTTCCTTCGCTGTGCAGAAGCTTTTGATCTTGATAAAGTCCCAAAAGTTCATTTTCGCTTTTGTTTCCTTTGCCTTTGGAAACATATCTTGAAAGAAGTTGCTGTGGCTGATATCGAAGAGGTTACTGCCTATGTTCTCCTCTAGGATTCTGATGGATTCCTGTCTCACGTTGAGGTCCTTTATCCATTTCGAGTTTATCTTTGTGTACGGTGTAAGAGAATGGTCAAGTTTCATTCTTCTACATATAGCTGTCCAGTTTTCCCAGGACCATTTATTGAAGAGACTGTCTTTTTTCCACTGGATATTTTTTCCTGTTCTGTCGAAGATTATTTGACCATAGAGCTGAGGGTCCATCTCTGGGCTCTCTACTCTGTTCCACTGGTCCATGTGTCTGTTTTTATGCCGGTACCATGCTGTCTTGGTGATCACAGCTTTGTAGTAAAGCTTGAAATCAGGTAACGTGATGCCGCCAGTTTTATTTTTGTTTTTCAACATTTCCTTAGCAATTTGGGGTCTCTTCTGATTCCATACAAATTTTAGGATTATTTGCTCCAGCTCTTTGAAATGGCTGCAGGGTAATTGTTTCATTTTGCATAATTACCCATAGTTTTATAATACCACCGATCTGCCACATCTTTGCTGCTTGATTTTGGCCAAATCACTGAATTTCTCCAAGTCTCAGTTTCATAACTTACAAGATAAATAGAGAATAATAGCTACTTGGTAGGACGAGTGTAGAGATTAAATGAAAATATATTTATCACAGTGATTGACAAAAAAACAAGCGTGTGATGAATGCTAGCACTGTGGTTATTATTAATATTGTCATTAACTTTGACTACACTCTTCCTTTATTGGGAAGATCAGTACAAACGGGCAGAGAAGAAGGAAAGTGGTCCATACCTGGATGTCATTACAGTACAAATGTTATTTCTTGAAGCTGAGGTCAAAGTAGGTCGTGGCATTTGACCAGAAATTCCCCCACCTGGGCCTGGAGGGCAATAGCTCAGCAAAACCATTACCTTTGCCAAGGAATCGTAAGTTAAGAATTGCAGGTCATTAAAACTAAAAATAGCCCCCAAACAGGTTAAGTGTTGAGGTCTCATTGGTCAGAGTCAAGGGGCCAAAAGAAGTAAGAGATACAGATAAGTCTGGATGGAAGTAAATCCATATAAATAAGTTTCCCTTTGAAAAAGCGTTATTTTAGGGGCACCTGGGTGGCTCAGTCAGTTGAGCATCCTACACTTGATGTCAGCTCAGGTCGAGATCTCAGGGTCACGGGATTGAGCCCTGCATCAGGCTCTGTCCCTCTCCCTCTATTCCTCCTGCCTCTCTCTCTCATACTCAAATAAATCAATAAAATCTTTTTTTGAATATTTTATTTATTTATTTGACAGACAGAGATCACAAGTAGAGAGGCAGGCAGAGAGAGAGGAGGAAGCAGGCTCCCTGATGAGCAGAGAGCCTGATGCGGGGCTTGATCCAGGACCCTTAGATCATGACCTGAGCCGAAGGCAGAGGCTCAACCCACTGAGATACCCAGGTGCTCCTCAATAAAATCTTTAAAAAAAAAAAAAAGCAGCAGATTTTTAGTGGCTGTATCGATCAGGGTCAGTCAGGAGACCGAAAACCCCTCCCTCACACCATGGTGCCAGTTGCCGAAGAGGAATGATGGCAGAGACCATTCCAGTCTAGCCAAGCAGGACAATCAAGGGTTCACAGACAGTGAGTTAACTGTCCAGTAGCAATATTTAGTATTATTAAAACTTATCCTGTACCCAATGCACGAGCTTACTCAATCTTTATGGTAGCCCCGTGATTTAGAAACTACAATGTTTCCCTAATTAAAGACCATGAGGAGCACGAGGACTCAAACAGATTTAGGGTTGTCAGTGTTTGCAGTGTTTGCAGGAATGTACACCATGAGAAACTGGTATATTCCAAAAGATGAGTGACACAGACGTGCCTTCTACGGTTTTGAATCTGAGAGCTGGCTGCCAGACGGTCCTAAGAGTTACGACCAGAATTTATAAATGAGGCCAGTCACTGGAACAGCCAGTGAACTTATGTTCAGAACATGAATCTGTGCCAAGTTCCTGGTTGGATATCCTTTAACTATGGTCTTAGTACCTCAAACACATGCCCTGTAACTATGTTTTTGTTTTCAGGAGTTTCAGCAGTGCCCATGCTGGATTTGGTACCATTGATTTGTTTGGAAAATCACAGAACAGATTTGCAAGTTGTGATTCCTCTTTCCGTTTTCAGGGCCATGACCCTGGTGTGGACAGTGACAATCTTGGAATGCCACAGCAGGATGGATATTGGAGGTGACTTCGTTTACCCCTGAGAGATGACCATCGTTGTGTCTTGTATTACAACACCTAGTCTTTGCTGTCAAATTAACAGGAAAATAAATAAATGACTTGTACTGGAGGCAACAATCTTCTATGTTTTGAGAATTAAATGAACTTCAGTGATTTATGAGGGAAGTTGGTTATATCTGTGCAGCAAGTCCCCAGAGTATATATCTATTTCTTTCTTTCTTTCTTTCTTTCTTTCTTTCTTTCTTTCTTTCTTTCTTTCTTTCTTTCTTTCTTGTATATTAAATATCCTTTGGAGTCACTTTACCTTTTCCTGACAACAAGAGCTTACATTTAAATATCTTGATTTAAGGTGACAGAATTCAATTTAATTCTATTATTATATCTTCCAATCCAGAGGTTTAGTCTAACTGGCTATTGTAATTTTCTGTTTAATAGCAATAAAATGTCTTTCCCATTGATCTTACATTGAGAAAGAGCATAGATTAATTCTTCAGGTCTCCCCAGATTTATAGCTGGAAGGGATAGTGGGGATTGGAATGAATTTATTTAAATTTACACTGATTGAAACCGAATATCCTGCAAGTCTTTACTAAAAACAGCTTGTCTGACAGGGAAATATGTACAGTGCATATTAGAGATTTTATGAAACTTTAATTCCCTTTTAGTACTTTTTATGTCTGGGAAATATATTGAAGTCAAGAAAATTTATCATCCACTTTTGAACATTTAATGACTAAAAGAAATAAAGGTAGATTCAATTCCTGCAGTATGTATTTCGCATCATAATCAGCTTCCTGGCTTAAGCCCGTCTGTCAGGGGATGACCAAGAATTACAGGACATGGACAGTTGCTCAGGAGGTCCATGGTGGATCGGAAACCAGCCCGTTCTGCATTACGGAAGTGATGGGAGGCTAACTCACTACCATATCCGGCGTCAAAGTGCGTGTCGTAGAGGTGGACAGGGAGACCCCGGATGACAACACAGACTCTCCCGGTGTGTAGGTATCTACAGGATGCAGTGCGGGTCACCTTGTGTCTGTGGATGAAGCAGCTTCCCTCCACTGAGTAAGAGGAACAGTCGAGGGAACAGAGTGTGATAGACCACGTACAACCGAGTTTGCACAGGTGGAGACACGGAGTCTGCGCCCTCACCCTCAGTCTGGAGGATGAGTAGCTGTTCCCACTTGAGGACTGGAGAGGGAATTCCAGCTCTCAAAGGCTTTTCTTTAGTGGGACACTCTTACCATGGGGTATTAGTGGCCTAGAAAGCCCAAGAGAAAGCGGCAGCGGCAGGGACTGGGGCAGGCAGTGGATGCCGGATTCTGGAGCACCTAGAAGCAGCAGGAGGGGTTAGGCGCTGAGTGCCTGGCATCTGCGATGTCTTAATGGAGAAACAGTTTGGAGGAGAAAGAAAGAGAAGGGGAAGCAGGAAGTTAATATGTTGTCTAGACCAGGGATCATGACATCCTAAGTTAGGGCAGCTATGGGTGGGGGAGACAAAATGAATTAAGAAAGGGTCTCCAACTGGTTCTGGAAAAAGAGGTGGGAAGGGAGCAGAAGGCATCCGGGAAGTGTCCAGAGCTTTGCTTTGCGTGGTTAAGAGGAAGACTGAATCTGCAAGAAGAAAGCTCATCAGGCTTAGTGGGCTCTCAACTACCAAGACTTGGAACCCACTGACACCCTCCACCCTTCTTGTGGAGCTGAATCCCACCTGTAGGGGCCGGACTGCAGGCAATCGGGGCAGTGGGACTGCCCACGATGCAAAATGCATGTACGTTAAAGTCACTAAGGGTTCAAGAGTAGATGCTAATTCTTCCCCCTATCAATACACGTCTCTGATCAATAGAGTAAGTGCTGAGATGTTGTAGAAATATATTAGTAGGCCCAGTGTCATAAACACTGTTTATAAAGCCAGCACAATGGACAAATCACTTTCACATTTATTACTTCCTTCCTTAAAACAATGATCTGGATTAAGTCTACAGTCACACCTCGTTCCCCCTTGCTGGCGCAGGGTGCCCAGGGTCCCGATTCCCCAGAACCTGTCTCTGGGCTCCCTCTTTCTTCAGGATCGGCTGTGTTGGCATTTGAGGAAGACTCCACACTCCAGCAGAAGTGTTTCCATTTCTGTTTCTCCGCAAAGCACCAGGGTTATAAATCTTAGGGGATTGGTTGGCTTGTTGGATTCTGCATTATTTGTTGTTTATGACCCTGAATTCCAGGGGCTGTGAAACATACCTTTGTTTGCACTTGATTAAAACAGCCGTGCCTGAAAACTGATAGCTTGAGTTTTTAACGTCTGCAGAGAGCCTTGGAGAGGAACACCTTGGGTCTCTGAGTAAAATTGGGGAACAGGCACTACTCTTTGTTGAGTGTATTTTAAGGGCTATTTAACATTAAGCTACTGCTCTGAAGATTATGAATAATAAGTAGATTGCTTGTTTTGAAACAATTCTATAATTCTAGAAAACTGGCTGAGTTAATGCACTAGAAACCTATTGAGCAAGAATTCTTGTTGCACTCAAATATTATTTCAGCTAGCAGTCCATGTAATAGTGACTCCTTTCTGATGCCCACCCTTCTTCCCCGCCCCCTTGGTACAGACATCCCTCTGGTCTGCCTGAAAAGAAAGCTCTCATTTATGGTGACCGTGCATTCATACTCGATTAACCGGCAAGACTGGAAGGAAAGCAGAACAGGAACAAAGCTGAGTGAGATCAAACAACCCCTTGGCCATCCCCTAAGGCCCACATCCCCTAATGCCCACAGAATCCGCATTCTTTGATCCTGGGAAATTCACTCTTGGGGTTTTTGCTTTCTTAGGAAAATTTATCAAGGTCCTTGCTAGTTTTCTTTCGCTTATTTAATTTATTCATTAAGGCTTCCATAAAGAAATGCCCAAGGCACACTTCTGTGTATTAAGAGCATAACTGGACATATAAGCAAAGCACAGAGGAGTGGTCCTAACGGGTGAGAAGTGGACTCAGTGGAGCTGTGGCACTGAAGTAAGGCCAACGTGGGCATCTGAAAGGCAAAGCAGGGATGTGGGTGCAAAGGAGGAAAAAAGGAACCCAAGTGAAGAGCTCGAGCTTTGCATGTTATGCTCCCCCTCACTCCTGCCCACTTTGCCCCTCCCCCATTCTCTGCCCTGGATGGGGGCTCTTCTGCCCAGCATTGCTCGTGCCCATCTGGCCTCTTTCTTACAGTTTGTTTTGTCCCATGGTGACCCCAGCAGGAGAGTCATGGGAAATGAAGAGAGAGGTTTTGGTGTCTGTCCTGCGCTCTCTGGGTCTCCTCAGTTGGGTTTTGCCATAGGTAAGACCCTCCTCCCTGCCCGCCATTCCACCTGCCTCATCCAGTGATGTGGCTCTCGCAGATCTGGGAGTAACCCTCTCTCTTCTTGCCCCCTCAGCTCTGGGAGTGCAAAGGTGGCTATCCTTGGGGTCCTCTATCCCTTCTCGATTTTCTTCATCTCATTCATCACCATAATCTGTGGCTTCATTAGACTTCCTATGGTCAGTCCTTTTGAATTGGCTGTCCCTTCCCTTCCAGAATGTTGAGTAAGACAACTGTTTTCTAAGCTTAACACTCTAATAGATTTTCCTCATATAAAACGAATTTTGGGGCCCCCGCATGGCTCAGTCGGTTACACATCCACCTTTGGCACAGGTCATGGTCTCAGGGTCCTGAAATGGAGCTCTGCATGGGGCTCCCTTCTCAGCGGGGAGTCTGCTTCTCCCTCTACCTCTGCCCCCCTCTCGTGCTCTCTGCCTCAAATAAATAAAATCTTAAAAAAAAACAAAACACTAATCTTGTGCTTGAACAATTCGCTAAAACCTTCTGATGACTCTACAAATAAATACATTAATTGGGCTGTTTTTCAAGCTACCTTCACCGTGGAGGCAATAGAACAAGTCAATGCCCCATACATCTGTAGGGTCAACAGTCTCAGGAAAACAAAATCCACTTTTTTTTTTTTTAAAGCCACTTGTCAACGTGTTAGAAGAATAGTCATAATTAAAATGACCTATGTTCTCCTTTTGTGTTTCTGTTATTTTAAATCTCTCATTATCCCTTCTCCAGATTACTGTCATAGTTGACAATCGGGTCATTTCCCTCTTTGGCTAGCACGACCCAGTGATGCTGCTTCCTTGGCTTCTAAGACTTCAGTAGCTGCCCACAAACTTCATGTGAAAGTGAACAATCACTGGCCCGACTGACCAGGCACTCTGCCCCCTATTTCTTTCCCGTGTGTCTGTAGTTCTTCCCCGACAAGCATGTGCTCCAGCAGGAGGGAGCTGCCCCCTTCCCCAGACAGATCATTTTTGCTCTCCCTCATGTGGGTAGGACTCACTGCCTCTACCAGCCAGAATCTGTGCTCATTCTCCAAGGCACGGTGGAAGGAGTTTTCTGAGAAGACATCCCCAACATTTCATTCCTATTTCTGTGCATCTTCCCTGTGTGTCAATTAGGATATACTCATACCTCCACGACATCCTGTCATATTACTGGTGACCGCTCCTCCTCCGTGCCTTTACCTGTGCAGTGGTGTATGCTCTTGGAGAAGGATTTTCATCTGATGCCAAACACAATGTCTGGCACGCAGGAGGTGCCAAGAGGTCTGTTGACTGCAGAATTACAAGAGGTAAAAGTGGACCCAGGATTCAGCTTGGGCTGTGGCTGTAAGGATCATCATTGTATTGACCCCTCCATCCTCTGGATACCATAACCAACTTCAACAACTGTCTTGACATCTACAAGATGTCAAGTTAAGCATTTGCATAAAAATGTTCCTGGAACTTGATTATTTGATGGCACATGACGCTTGACTGAACTTCAAACAAGGACACTAAGCCAGTAATGGATAATGTGAACAGCTTCAGTCAAAGAAAGATTAATTTCATATTTCTTCCTGTGAAGAATCTTTTACATTTCTTCATGCCAGGATAATTTTCTCATATATTCAATAATAAAGTAAAGCAATGGGGAAATTCGTTTAGATTGCTTTTCTGGAGATTTTAAACAAAAAGATAAAATAAACCTTTTCAGTGTATTCAACTGTGACATAATCCAATAATTTTGGTGAGGTTCAATTATATAATGACTTAATTGAAAGTAAATTAAACAAGTATATGTCTGAGTTCTGTCACACTGTGTGCGATTTCAAATTATGCTAGAAACACATTTTAATTCTGATATGATGACTTTAAATGTGGTGATATTTGATTTTCAAAACAATCAATAAGAATTTTGCAAACATTTGGGATCATCTTCTACTGATCTTGCACGAAATTAAATCAGACTCTACCTTATGCCCAGGCGGTCAAAGTAGAGGAATAAGAAGTTAAAAAGCCAATCCAGTCTTTGTTAGGTAAGTATTTTACAAATGCCCTACCCAGTAGTAGCAAGAATGGATTATCTCTGCCATCTTGCTCCCAGTACCAGAAGTCGGCTAATGAAGCTGAGTGTATGCGCTTAATCATTTTGCAAGATTAGTTAGGTATTTATAGAGAAAGAGTGCTCCACAATCACACCTCCAGACCTTCCATGTATCTGCATAGGTATTTATTATTGGACAATATATTTTTAAAGAATTTATATTTTACAGCCTATTCCACAAAGGATTTGAGAAACATTATAAAGTGAAATACACATAAATCAGGACAATTAAAATTTAAAGGCAAATAAAAAACCAATTAGGAAGCAGATAAAGGCAAATAAAATAGTTTCTTGGAATGATTTAATTACACCCTCTGAGCACTCCCTTTTGCCCTGTGGTGTAGCAGCACAAGAGAGAAGAAATACCTATTAACTGATGGGATTCTAATTTTTAGTTTCTCCCTATGGAACATTCCGTGGCTCAGCTGGAGCCCGTGAGGCGAATGCAATAGAATCTTGGGGGCACGTTCTCCATGATCAGGGTGTTGCCCATTCTGTGTGAATTCAGAGTTGAAGGAGGTGGAGAGAGGTACCTCTGTGAAAGCTAAGATGATCAAGTTCAAGTATGAGATAGTGAAGATATAAGAATTTTGTCTGTATTTTATTTTAGTCCATGCCCTTCTGCTAATTTAGGCAGGTGTAACTCATACTCCAGGTCACATCAGTTGCTGAAAGTAGAAGATTGATTCCTGAATATGATTGATTATGAATATGACCTGATCTTCCTTCCAGGGAGCTCTGCCGGAGGAGGCTCTCATCAGTCTATCAGGACTCAGTAGGAGTTGCCATCAGTGTCCTCTGTTCAGATATATTGGTTGACACGTCTTTGGACACATTGTAACTCCATCAGACTTACTCAGGAAATAGCCGTGGAGACCCCAGTGCCTGATGAATGGAAGACCTCCATCAGTTGTGGAATACGCATTCTTGAAAGCTGAAGGAATACAGTCTTCCTTAAACATTTATTAAACATTAACTTTATACTCGTTTAGATTCAAATCCTTTCTCTGGTACTTGCCATATTTGAGACCTTTGATGAATTAGTTAATCTTGGAGTGTTCACATTCGCAAAGGGAAGAGACTAGCTGCTTAATGGTTTGTCATGGGAAATGGATGTAGTGTGTGCCACAACACCAGTGAGGGCATCTGATGCCATGTATGTTGGTTCCCCTCTTTCTGTAGGCTGGGTTTTGGTTTCACGTTGCTAGGTGCATGCACAGAGAGTGGTCTCGAGCCGCATTACTGCCAACCCTAAAGACTCGGTGGACAGCAGTCTCTAGGTCTGGCCACTTCAGGATCTCCTCTGCTTTCACTGTTGCTTTCAAACTTCAATTTTGGCTCCTGTCCCCTCTTTCTGATAGATTTTAGACAAGCAGGTTTGGAATGATCTATCTGCTATGATTATCAATATCTTAGTTTAATCAGCTTCCTTTCTACTGGATAAAAAACAGCAGCCTCTCAACTTCACTTCTGAACTGAAGTGTCCCCATGTCTGGGTCAGATAAGCTTGATGTGGGAGCTTGACCTTGCTCCCTTTGGGTGTCTGTATTTACTCTAAATTCATCTTCTTGACTCCCTAGAAAGTTAGGGGTGTGTATATTACCTGTAGTAAGATGGCAGATGGTAACAGGTGGCAACCTCTCTTCACTCCCATGGGGCTATGCACTGCCATCCACCATGTCTCTCCACTAATCACAATATAATTTCTCAGTTGGCTGTCAACCAGAAATCAAGTTTAATATGTCCTGTAGGATGCATCACGGGAAAGGTATCTTGACACATGATGAACTGTGGTCAAAGAATATTACATTTTCTTATCATTTACTAAATTATAGTTCCTGATTGTTATTTCAGTTAGAAAAACACCTAGCTAGCAAAGATGAGGGTCTCTGCAGTGGTGATCCTGTCGTATACTTTGTCCAAAACAAGGATCATACCATATCTGAGTGCGACTGAGTTGAAGAGGATCTTTTCTCAAAGTAATTACGTTTCTTCATTTATACTAAGAGCTCCGTGTATTATACTGAAACAATAATGCAGAAGTTCATTTTATTCTTTTTTTTTAAAGATTTTATTTATTTATATGACAGACAGAGATCACAAGCAGGCAGAGAGGCAGGCAGAGAGAGGAGGAAGCAGGCTCCCTGCAGAGCAGAGAACCCGATGCGGGGCTCGATCCCAGGACCCTGGGATCATGACCTGAGCCGAAGGCAGAGGCTTAACCCACTGAGCCACCCAGGTGCCCCAGTTCATTTTATTCTTAAAGTAGGCTTTACCTAGTGGCCAGTTATATATTAACCCCAATTAAGGCTTTTTGGTGGGAAGACTCACCCTCATAAATGCTGTTTTAATATTCACAGGCAGCTAGAGGAATTCACCAAATATGAACCATAATTGACACATTCGTGTAAATACTGATTAGAAGGGTTTGTGTGGCAGGTGCTGAGCTGTACCTAGAGAAAGGAACTAACCGATCAACAGGACTTCTAAAGGCTCTTCCTAGTGTTTGGTGTTGGTGATGGAACCGTGGCATCTGTGTGAAGCATTTGCTTCCATCCCTGTTCCCCACAGATGAGGTCATGATTTCAGCTTGTGAATACCTGCATTTAGTTACTTAAATTGTAAGTGATTAAAAGCAGAGTCATAATTTTGATTGGAACTTCTCTATCAAAATACTATTTATATTCATTTTAAGTCTGCCTTTACAACTGTGATCCAAGATTTGAAGTATAATTAATGGCACAGGATTGATATTGAAGCTTTGTAATTGATAATTCTTGCTTACACCGTGAGGAAAAGTTGATAATATTTACTTGGTAAGGCACAACAGAACTTAGAAATGAACAGAATTAAGATATTAATCTGTAAAAAACTTTTCTCGATGTTCAAAATATTAGAATTACAGACTCAGTCAATCCTTTATTCATTCTAGTAATAGTTATCAAAGACTCTATGTATGCCAGGATTAAAATCTGGGCAAGATTTAGTAACACAAGAGACACAAAGGACACAGTCTGTTCTTACCCAAAGCACTACTGGGAGAGAAAAGTGAGGCATTCTCTGGAAGTATTATGCAGAGGAGTAAGGAGCTGGGAAGACACCATGGAAAGTTCTAGAACTTAGACTAGGAAGTCCAATAAAGCTTCCTAGGAGAGATGACTGAGCTCAGAGTTGATGAGTAGGAATGCTAACCACATGCAGAAGTGAATTAAGGCATTAGGAATGCACAGCATGTAAGGTGGGAGATAAAAGTGTGTATATCAGCCATGTAAGTTGGAAGTTAAAGGCACAGCAGAGTGAGATGGGTCTGAGCATTAGCCAGGCTAACCCTCACCCTAACCCGATATCCTTGGGAAGCTGCTGCATCCCATGACAAACCAGTTATCCTTCCTTTCCTTACAACCCTTCCCTTTGGTCCCCTGTACTATCATGGTGACACCAAAGGCCCATTGAGACTGAATCATCAGCACGTAAGGTGAATGATGGTTTAACTTTATAAGAAAATACCAAAATATCTCTAATGTGTGTCTACTATTTCACATTCCGCTAGCCCTGTATGAGAAGCAGTTGCTGTACACCCATGTCATTATTTTTCATTTTATCTCTTTTGGTGGACATGAGGTGGTATCCCAGTGGGTTATAATTTGTACTTTGCTAATGACAATGCTGGTCACGTTGCCATCTATTTGTCGGCATTTTGTATCTCTTCTGTTAAATGTCTGTGCAAGTCTTTTGGCTCACAACCTTCTCATGAGTTTTCAGGACATAATCTGAAACCTGGCCAAACTTTTGTATCAACATGGACAGGACTGGAAGAGATTATGCTGAGTGAAATAAGTCAAGCAGAAAGAGTCAATTATTATATGGTTTCACTTATTTGTGGAGCATAAGGAATAACACGGAGGACATGGGGAGATGGAGAGGAGAAGGGAGTTGTTGTGAGGAGCCTGAATGACTTACTCTGTTGGGTGTCAGACTCTTGGTTTCACCTTGGGCTGTGATCTCAGGGTCATGAGATCAAACCCCACAGTGGGCTCCACAATCAGTGTGGAGTCTGCTGGAGGTTCTCTCTCCCTCTGCCCCTCCCTCCCCTGGCTTGCTCTCTTCCTTTCTCTCTCTCAGATAAATAAATCTTAAAAAAAAAAAGTTTCATGATTATTGCTATGTATAGATTTTATTAATATACTCATGTGTTCCATTTTGTAGATATACCAAGTTTATCTATTCACCTGTTGATGGCTAGTTGTTGTTTTATTTATGTGTTTGTTTATTCATAGGTTGTGATGGACTATCACAGATAAAGCTTCTATGAACATTTGTGTGCAAAAGTTCATATGGACATTTATTCTCTTCTCCTTGGGTAGTTTTACCTGTAAGCAAATGGCTGCAACACATGGTATGTGTACATTGCCATTTTTAAAGAAATTCCAAAATGTTTTCCAAAGTGTTTCTGCCATTTTACCACACTACTTACTAGCAGTACCTATGAGTAGTACCACCAACACTAATGTCCCGTAAATTCATTCACATTCTTTCCAATAGTGAGTTCTTATTTTTAGCTGTTTTAACAGATGTATTATGGCATCTCAGTGTGGTTTTAATTTACATTTTCCCAATGACTAATGAGTTTAAGTATCTTTTCGTGTGATTATTTGCAATGCATATATTTTCTTCAGTGAAGTATCTGTTTACATATTTTCCTATTTTGTGATTTATTTTTATTTGGTTGTTTATTATTGAGGTTTTTCTGAAGATCTTATTTTTGAGGCAGTTTTAGTTTCACAGAAAAATAAGTGAGGAGAAAGTACTGAGATTTCCCGTGTACTCCCTTCCCCACCCCCAACATACACAGCCTCCTGCATTATCAATAATCACCAGGTGTGTGGTATACTTGTTACAATTGATGAACCTATGATGCTACATCCTTATCACCCAAAGTCCATACTTTATACTAAACTTCACTTTTAGTGTTGTCCATTCTATGGGTTTGGACAAATGCACAATGACAGGTACCTGCCATTATAATCAGACAGAACACTTTCACTGCCCTAAAATACTTCCACTGGTTTATCTTTCTCCCTCTTTGGTATTATGGAATTTTGAAAGTTATCAGATCAGATATATCTGACATATATGTATTATAGATATAAGCCTTTTATCAGATATATCTTTCCAAAGATTATCTTCACAGTCTGTGACCTTTATTTTCACATTCCTAACAAGTTCCTTATTTTGAAGAAATTTAATTTGTCAATAAGTTTATGAGTCATGTTTCTGGTTTGTAACCTAAGAAATGTTTAAGGAAGGCTCACAAAAATTTCCTCCCATATTTTCTTCTAAAAGTCTTCATGTTTTAGGTTTTGTGTTTAGGTCTATGATACATCTTGAGTTAATTTTTGTGTGTGGTGCGAGGTATAAACTCAAGTTTGTTTTTTGCAAATGGATATCCCAATTTCTAGCAGCAGTTGTGGAAAAATACCATTTATTCCCTGCCTGTTAGGCATTGCATATTTATCAAAGACCAGTGGTCCACATACAACATACAGAACTATTTCTGGACTTTTAGTGCTGGTCCATTGATCAATTTGCTTATGTCTTCTACATTTCTATACGAACTTTTGAATCAGCTTGTCAAATTTCACCAAAAAGACATCTGTTGGGGTGTAAAATTAATGGATAGTGTTACATTCATTTCAGCTGTAAAATATAATGATTCAATGATTCTATAATATTTCTCAGTGCTTTTCACAATAAGGGCACTCCTAATCCCCTTTATCTATTTCACCCATCCCCCACCCAATTCTTCTCTGGCAGCCACCAATTTGTTTTTGAGTCTGTTTTTTTGTTAGTCCCTTTTTTTCTTCCCTTTTTGCCCTTTTGTTTTGTTCCTTAAATTCCACATATGAGTGAAAAATATGGTATTTGTCTTTCTCTGA
Source organism: Martes martes (assembly GCF_963455335.1). Classification (NCBI taxonomy): domain Eukaryota; kingdom Metazoa; phylum Chordata; class Mammalia; order Carnivora; family Mustelidae; genus Martes; species Martes martes. The sequence continues at coordinate 3,546,685 of NC_137899.1, forward strand.
TTGATTTATTTCACTTAGCATTATATCCTCTAGGTCCATGCATGTTGTTATGAATGGTAAGATCTCATCCCTTTATACGTCTCAGTAACGTTCCACCGTACACTTCTTCATCCATTCATCTATGGGTGGACACTTGGGCTGCTTTCATATCTTGGCTATTGTAAATAATGCTGCAGCAAACATAAGGGTGCATGTATCTTCCTGAATTAGTGATTTCATTTTATTTTCAGTAAATACCCAGTAGCGGAATTACTGGATCATAGGGCAGTTCTTCAATGTTTTGAAGGACCCTCATTCTGTTTTCCATGGTGACTGCACCAGTTTGCATTCTGACCAACAACGTAGGAGAATTTTTTTCTTTACATCCTTGCTGAGACTTGTTGTTTCTTGTGTTTTTGATTTTAGCCATTCTGACAAGTGTAAGGTGATATCTCATTGTTGTTTTAATCTTTATTTCCTGATGATTGCTGGTGTTAAGCATCTTTCCCTGTCTGTGTTGGTCCCATGTATGTCTTTGGAAAAATGTCTATTCATGTCCTCTTGTCCATTTTTAAATTGGATTATTTTGGGGGTGTGTTGAGTTGTATGAGATCTTTATATATTTTGGATATTAACACTTTGTCACACATATACCCTTTGCAAATACCTTCTCCCATTCCATAGATTGCCTTTTGGTTTTGTTGATGGCTTCCTTTGCTGTGTAAAAGACTTTTATTTGGTGTAGTCCCAATAGTTTAATTTTGCTTTTGTTTTCTTTGAGAGAGGAGCTATATCTGGGAAGTTGTTTCCATGATTGATGTCCAAGAAATTACTGCCTATATTTTCTTCTAAGAATTTTATGGTTTCAGATCTCACATTCAGATATTTAATCTACTTTGAGTTTAGTTTTGTGAATAGCATAACAGGCTTCTTTTTTAAATTAAACTTTTACTCTGAGGTAATTATAGGTTCATATGTAGTTTTAAGAAATAATCATGTGTACTTGGTAATGATGTGTTATCTTTTTCTATGTTTTGTTGCATATTATTAAATTATATTCAGAGCTTTTGCTTCTGTATTTGTAAGGGATTTTGGTCTGTGGATTTTTTTTTCTTTTAATATCATTGCTTTGCTTTGGCATCTATAATGCTGTCCTCATAGAATGAGTTGGAAATTATTTCCTATTTTTTAATTTTATGGAAAAGTTTCTGGTTGAATTGGTATTATTTCTTCCCAAAAGTTTTTTTGTAATTGATCAATGAATGCCCCTCAAGCTATAGGGTTTTTGTTTTTTGCGTTTTGTTTTGTTTTGTTTTGGCTTTGGTTTTGGTTTTATTGACTTTGCTGTTTTTCTGTTTTCTATTTCATTGACTTCTTCTCTGATCTATATTATCTTTCTTCAATTTATTTTGCATTTAATTGGTCTTCTTTTTTTTTAAGATTTCATTTATTTATTTGAGAGAGAGAGAGAGTGTGTGAGCCCAAGTGGGAGGAGGGACAGAAGGAAAGGGAAAGAATTCCAAGTAGACACCGTGCTGAGCCTGACACACAGCTTGATCTCATGACCTGATCATGACCTGAGCCAAAATCAAGAGTTGGATGGCTGTGCCCATTTACTCTTCTTTTTTTAATTTACAAGTGGATATGGAGGCACTTGACTTAAGATGCCTTCTTTCTAATGTGAAAATCACAGCAGGAAATACACTGCAGAGGGAAACTCCAAATATTGTTTAGTGGCATCTCACAAATACTAATGTGTTTTCATTCCTTCAGTTAAAAATACTTTCTTATTTCCCTTTTGATTTCTTTTTGACTCATGTGTTCTTTAGGAATTTTATTTATATCCAAATGCTTACTTGGTGATTGTCCCAGTATCTTCTATTGTCGAGTTCTATTATTAATTCCACTGAATCCTTTAAAATTCATTATTACTGGGTTTTGTTGGTTTGTTTTGAACATGGTCTATCATAGTAGATGGGATGTGTGATTTGGAACGCAATGTGTAGCCTTCAGATATTGAAACTTATAAATGTCAATTAGGTCTCTGTAGTTGATGGTGTTTGTCACATCTTTCCTACCTTCATGGATTTTGTGTCTACTTTTCCTATTATTTATTGAAAGAGATTTCATAAATCTCTAAGTATAATTGTGAGTTCATCTACTTCTTTTTTAATTTCTACCAGTTTTTCACGTATTTGAAAGGTTGTTATTAGGTACATAAACATTTAGATTCTTTATGTCCTCTGTTGTTTGGCTCATTTATCATTACATGGCCTGTTTATTCCTGGTGATACTTATTACATGAAACCCACTTTGTTTGTTATTGAACTAGCCACTCTAGTATAATTTTTACTGAGGACAGCATAGCATATCTTTTTTATTATTTTTTACTTTGACCATTTCTATGTAAGCTTTTTATTTAATGTAAGTTCCTTGTAAGTGTGTAAAGTTGGGTCTTGATCTTGATTGTCTTCATATGATAACATCTTTTGATTGAAATATTTAGATAATTTACTTTTAATGTGATTACACATGTGGCCATCCTTAAGCCTGCCATCTTGTTATTTGATGTTTATTTGTCTCACCTGTTCTATGTTCCTCTTTTCCATCTTTTTCTGCCTTACTTTGGATAATGAGTACATTTTATAATTTCATTTTATCTCTTTCTTTGGCTTACTAGCTATGTCACTTAAAAGAAATAGTCTTTTTTTTAAGAATTAATATTGTAAATCATCTTCTCACTATCTGCCTTCACATGATGTTATACCACTTTATTTATAGATTAAGTACCTTATAATTTCTTCTCCATTTTTGTCATATGTTTCACTTTTACATCCGTTATAAATCTAATGATAAATTGTTTTAAATTTTCATATATGTGGTCAACTATCTTTTCTAAAATCCTTAAATAAGAAGAAAATAATATTATATATTTACCCATGTCTTTGCCATTCCAGGTGTCCTATTCATTTGTATAAATGCATATTTATACATAATGTCATTTTTCTTCTATCCGAAAGACTGTTGTTGATCAATTCTTTCAACTATTTGTTAAAAGATTTTATTCATTTGTTTATTTTGGAGAAAGAGAGAGAAAGGGTATGCACCCAGGCTAGCAGCCATAGGGACAGAGGCAAAGATCAAGCAGACTCTGGGCTGAGCCTGGAGCCCCACCTCAGACTTGATCTCACAATCCTGAGATCAGAATCTGAGCCAAAAACCAAGATTCCTGTGTTTAACGGACTGAGCCACACAGGTGCCCCAATTCTTCCAACTTGTATATTTTATGTAAAAGAATTTGTTTATTTGCCTTTGTCTTGAAAATAGTTTTTCACTGGGCAGATATCTACACTGAGAGTTTTATTTTATTCTTTCAGAACTTGAAAAATGTTGCTCCATTGTCTTCTCATGTAATTGTTTCCTTTGAAAAATGTAATCTTTTGCCATCCTTATCTTTGTTCTTCTGTATGTTATTTGTCACTTATCTCCTTTAGCTGTAGATTTCTCTTTCACTGGTTTTGAGTAATTTGACAGTACTTGTGCCCTGATGTAGTTTCATATGTCTTGTGTTTGAGTTTTGTTGAGATTTTTTTTTTAACTGTGAGTTGACAGTTTTCATTTAATTTGTGACTTTTTCACTATCATTTCTACACACATTTTTGCCCCTTTTCTTCACTTTGGGACTCTAATTATCTATGTATTTGACTGCTTGAGGTTTCCACTAAACTGATGCTCTTTTCTTTAAAAAAAAAAAAGAAAGAAAGAAAGAAAGAAAGAAAGAAAGAAAGAAAGAAAAGAAAGAAGAAAGAAAGCAAACTATTTCTCTGTATTTCATTTTGAGTGGTTTCAACTTCTATGATATTTTTTTCTGTGATAGTTAATGAGGTATTATTCCATCAGTGATAATTTTTATCTCAGTCATCATGTTTTTCATCTCTAAAAGGTTGATTTGGGCCTTTTCCATTTCATCAATAATTCTTGTTTAACATTTTAAACCTACATGAGTAGTACATACAGTACTACATACAGTAAGTATTTTTATTGTCCTTGTTTACTAATTCCTACCTCTGTGCCAGTTCTGAGTTAGTCTCTATTGATTGATTTTTCTACTCATATGATTCCTATTTTTTCTGCTTCCTAGAATGTCTGGTAATCTTTGATCAGATACCAAAAATTGTCTATTTTTCCCTTGGATGACAATTTTTATTATTCTTATAAATCTTCTTGAGCTTTGTCCTGGGATACAGATAAGTTACATGAAAGATTTTTTTTTCCCCTTTGTGTCTATGTTTTATGATTGGTTAGACAGGGCAGGATAAGCATTTAATCCACATGTAATTATTATCTACTATGAAAGCAAGACTCTCCTGTGTACCCGACCTAATGTTTCATCCCTTTACCATCAACATCTCCAGGTCTTTATATTTATGTTAACTACAACTTAAAGAGAAAGTAGTTGTGGCTTACTTTTTTAATCCTTGTCGAAAAGTGTTGTCTTTTAGTTGGAGTGTTTATCACACTTACATTTAGTGGAATTATTGATATAGTGTTGATTAAGTTTAATCACAGTTTTGGTTTTTGTTTCTACTATTTGGTTTTAAATTTAATCAAGTATAGTCTAATACTTATTTTTATTGTCTGCATTCTTAATAATGTAATTACATTTGTGTTACCTTTATAGGTTGCTTTAAGCACTAAAACATGTCTTCCTAATTTGTCATAGTCTGCTAACAACTAACATTATCTGTAATCTGTAAGCTGATACCTTTTATCTCCACATAAAATCTCACCCATTTTTAAATTTTTTTATACAGTATTATCTCTCTTTTATCTTTTGGGACTCAAACTACTTATATGTAGACCACTTGATGTTGTGTCAATGTTTACTAAAACCTTGTTATCTCTTCCCAACCTATTATTTTCCCTGTTCTTTTACTGGGTAATTTCTATTATTGTGTTTACTGAGTTTTTTATTCTTCAGTGTTCAATATGCAGTTAAGTCCATCCAGCAAATTCTTTATTTTAAATATGTTATGTCTCAGTTTTAGTATACCATTTGACTTTGTGTTTTAGTTCCCATTTCTCTATTGATAATCCACCTATGTACTTATATTGCCCATCTTTTCTTTAAATCCTTGAAAACATTCATAATTTTTTGTTTGCTCTAATTAGGGTTCCATATTGTTGCCTGCTCTTTCTTTTGGCTATGGGTCACATTTTCTGACTAGTTTTTTACTTATTTTACAAATCTAGTAAAATAGATGGTGGACATTATGGATAATGTGACACAGGGAGTGTGGACTATGTTGGTTTTTCTTCAAAAAGTGTTAATTTATCACACTGTTTAGCTACTGACAGGGCTTAAGACAATATTTAGGGATCTGGTAGTCTCAGAACGTTTCTGGGACAATTTAGTTGTGGGTTACCCAATCAGGTGGGTGTACCCAGGTTGTTGTCTAATGCCTTGGAACTAGGTCTTTGTAAGTTCAGATTTTAGAGTGAGATGGGATGAGGAGGTCAGAATCCAATGTGCAGGAAGGGAAAAAGTAAAAAACACATGAGGATTGGCTGGGGCTAGAATAGGGCTTGGGGAAATTTTATGGAGATATATATATATATATATATATATATATATATATACACTATATTTAGACTATATATTATATATACTAATATATATTATATATACTAATATACATAGTATACTATATATACTACTACTAATTTTGTGTATATATACACGTACTAATTGTGTGTGTATATACACATATATACACACACATACTTAGTGTGTGTATACATATATATACACACACACACATACTTAGTGTGTGTATACATATATATATACACACACATATATAGTATGTGTACGTTGTGGGTGTATGTATAATTACTCTGTTAAGCTCAAGATATAAGGCAAGTGAGAATTTGCAGATTGTTTGGTCGGGTCATGGATAAGATGGGAATTAGTTAAAAATACACAGATTTCACAGCCCCCCCATGACCTACAGCAGGATCTCTGAGGACACCATCAGAAAGTCTCCACGTCCACAGCACCTCAAGGATGACGACAACATAATTCCAAATTGGGTGAGTACTACGCTGGAGGTTGCAGGCTGCATTAAGAGTGATAATTAGAACAACCAGCCTGCTAAAAAGGATAAACAAAGTAGCAGCAGTGGGGCAATGATAATATGAAGGTTCAATGGAGGGGGTGGAGATAAAAGACCAAGACTCAGACAGAAGCTGGGTTGGCAAGAGAAAGAACGGAATCCAACCTCTGGCTAGGAGCGGGAAGTATGTGAACCAAGACGACAAGTGAGCAGAATGGTCGCCTGAAAACACTAAGTAATCATGAAATGGCTGATGGGAGCTGGGGTTATTTTGATGGATTCTCTTACGAATTGCTGGTCCTTGCGACACCCTCGCTGCATAGTTAGAATTTATTAAGGTGTTACACTGGAGTGGATTTGATAGGACCAGAGAAACTAAACATAAAGAATCCCAGAAGCTTTGCCATGTCAGAATGTTCATTTTACTCCCAAAAACTTTCATTCAGTTCTGGCCCTAGAAAGAGTAGCAGGATCTGGATAAACGAGCCGTGTGCGGGCTCTGTCCCACTTCGTCATGGTCTGGGAGGCCGCAGTCTCCCTGCCCTAGCCTCCCCATCGATTGGTTAGCAGTCCACAGCCCTGACGCGTGTAGTTAGACACACTGCTTGCTAAGCCGAACCAAATCATTAGGTTTATTTCCAAGAGGCAGCTTAAATACTGATTTGACCAATACTCAAATTAGCTAAAATATGCCTATTAAAATTTTGTAGCCCCAGAGCCCACTCCAGTGCCTGGCACACAACGTGTACACAACAACAGCTGTTGACTGGATTGAAACTTTCAAAAAGTGTCATTTGAATGAAAGGAAAACTTGAGCGTCACTAACCTATTTCCCCGATAATTTGGGAGAGTTAAGGATCAAAATGTTGACAGGAAGATAAAGAGTTAAGGAATTTACATGGGGGGGTGGTGTTCAACGCAGGAAAATCATCCTATTACCAAAACCCACAACACCATGTATACAGTTTGATTTAAATGAGAACCGGTAGATTTGCTGATTAGATAAATAGGGACAACCCATTACTTTTTAAAATTAGTTTTAATGACAGAAGATAAGCCAATATTAAAACAGAATTTCAGCAATAATTGAAGGGAGTTTCAGCTTCCCAGAGTGGGAATCTAGGGCGTTATGGAAACATTAAGTAGAGCTGGAGTTCTTCTTCTCATACAGTCTGGCGCACCCCAGGACACAGCAACTCCACTCCTGAGCATGTACAGAGAAAAGAACATATCCAACAGGTTTACAAGTATATGAATTAGAGAGACTTTTGTGGCAGCAATAATGACAGCACGGATGGATAAGTGAAATGTAGTAGAGACACAATTCAGAGCACTTCCTGTCTTGGAGAGTGATCTCCAGAAGCAGACCTTGAGATGTGGACTCCTGCGCAACCCTGTATTGGCTGGGTGCTCTCAGGAGAAACCTGCAGAAAAGCGAGGGAAGCAGAGAATGGCAGGGGAGGAAGCTGGGCAAATGCCCATTTCCCGAGAGGCACAACCTTAGCCTCGTCCGATAGGGAGCTCTGTCGTAAATATGGTGCCACAGTTCAGTCTGTCTTAACCAGGGGCAGGGGCACATCAGTCCATCAGAGCCATGTTCCCACAGTGCCAGTGTTCCCATCAGCGAGAACATCAATTTGGAGAAGGGCACAGTGTGAGAGCTTAGTGGTCACTGTCCCTAAGTACCCAGATGAGTACTTTGGCTCAGTGGAGCACATCTGGCCAGGGAACAAAGAGCATCGGAATATAAAGTAGACCATGGCTGGATCATATATCGTAATAGAAGTCTGACCCACCACCTGTAGCAGCCTGCCAGGGAAAGTGACCTCCCCCACCCTTATATACAATAAACAACTCAGGAAGCCATCTTGTTGAAACGGTTGACCCCAAATGGCAGAACATGATCAATAACAGATAGCTTCCCTAATTTTGGGTCCTACTTCCAACTTAAGACCAATAGAGAGAGACAATATGCCCCCTTATCCCTTCATGTGGGCCTCCCCACTTCTCGTAACCACCCCCAGCTTCCCCAGGCACACAGCCTCTGTCGGGGGCCCATGTGTGTCTTTCCTTTCCGCAACCATAAAGCTTTCCCACTCTTCTGCCTGCTGTTTGGTCTCTGCCCAAACACAAATGGTGGTGGCTGATTCTCTCGCTGTGATAAGCTCTGAATAAATAAATATCACTATTTGCATTTGGTTGCTCTTCAACCAAGATGTGCTCTTATGTCCACAGTTAATCATGAAGGCCTCCCTGAGGTTTGTCTATACTGCCCATCACTGTGGGCCCTCTGTGCCCTGCTGCTCATGGCTTGTCGAGTCCATGAAGGTGTGGTAAGTAGGCACGGGGTCTGAACTCTGTTCTCCTTGCTTTGAGTTCCTCAGCCATCGGTTCTCAGTTAGGTATTGGGTTTTGTGATTCACTCCCCTTTGTTTGGGCATCCTTGGTGGGATCAGCTCACTTCTTTTCATCCTTTTTTGCTCTTTTGTGTTGTTGTTCTGTGTCATTCTGTCTAAATGGGTGCTTGTCATAAGGAGACTCATAGGGTAGGATGTAGCCCCCATAAGCCCGTTTGAGGTTGCCTCACAGGCCTCACAGCTATCATAAGATCACCATCATCGCTGATAAACTTGGCTGTGGGGCACCATGAAACAGGATGCCTTGATTTTGTGTCCTGAAAACTTGACTTCAATTCAGAGACAGCATTTGTCTCTGGTGTTCTACCTGTCAGGGTTCAGATCGTTGGGTCTGCATCTGGAGGTGGCCCACCATCAGGTGTAGGCCCAAGATATGACATGCTTAGGTGTTCCAGTCCTACCCACAGTCAGCCCCTCACAAGGCCGTGCAAACCTGTGTCCTCTGCTCTCCCCGAGAAAAGCCCACTTCTTATGTGTACCCCGGCATACTCCTGATCTTTCTCAATGGCATAACCTCAGCAAGGATGCTCTCGGGCCTTCAGCAGCCACTCTTGCAAACGCAGGATCTAAGCAACATGGCTCATTTGAGAGGTACCTTAGAAAAGGGATATGATTTCATAAGCTCGATGGGCAGCATTTCTTGATTGTTATGCAGAGGTCTCCAAATGAAATTCTTAATTAAAAATTGCTTCACTAAAAGAATCTGTGACCCAAGTTAATGAGCAATTTGACAACTGTAAGCAAGAACAAATGAGACTTAATTCCCAAGTAAATCCTCCGGCTGCCTCCCTCTCTCCGGTGCTCCCACTTCCTTCTCATGCTGATCCCTTCCCTCCTGTGTCCCCTTCCTCCTCTTCTCCTGTCCACACCCTCTGCCTTTTCCTGGTGACTCTCCTAAAAGACCAAAGTGCCAGTCACCTCCAAAGATCCCCCCTCCCATGACCTGGGCTCATCAGTTGCATGCTGACAACTATAGAATTTAAACCTTGGGCCCAGCCCTGAACTTCAGAGATATAATTAAAGATTATCGGTGTTATGAGATCAAGCCCCATGTTGGGCTCCATGCTGGGTGTGGAGCCTGCTTAAGATTCTCTCTCTCTCTCTCTGCCCCTCACCCCACATTTGCTCTCCTAAGTGGAAAAAAAATGATGTCCTTAAATCTAAACAAGACCAGCAAATGTTCATAGAAAAATTCAGAATTCTTCTCAGTACATAAAACCCAGAACTACCTAACTTATGTCAATTTTTACATATGTTGGTCATCAGAACCGTGAATGTTGCTTCTGGATAAACACCGGCTGGACTTACCTGGAGAGGGACGTCCTCCTTGTCTTTCATCCCTTCCCCACAGTCAACTGGAGGGTCAGAAACAAAAACAGAAAGGCTCAAAAAGTAGATTAAAATCTCTTAAAAGCCATATCTGAAACATCCCTGGTAAAAATGAATGGGACTATAACTCAGTTACGCAAACCACAAAAAGATATGAAACTGTCAGTTTTCGTGGTAGACCAGAAAATACCTCTTAGACAACATTTGAGAGTTTAAGGAAAGACCAGTACAACAGTCGTCGCCTCCTCTTGTTTTGTCAGTGGAGTGAAACCTGGAAGTAGAGATGTAATTTGAAAACAGAAGAATTGGAATGAGAAACAGTCCCTTTAGCTGAACTATAGCATCTGAAAGACTATTTTGAAAGGGCCTAAGGGGGTGCCTGGGTGGTTCAGTCAGTTAAGATGCTGTCTTGGGCTCAGTTCATGATCCCAGGGTCCTGGGATCGAGTCCCACATCAGTCCCACGTCTCTCTACCCTTCCCCCAGCTTGTGCGCTCTCTCTCTCTCTTTCATGCTTTCTCTCACTCTCAAATAAGTAAATAAATAAATAACCTTTAAAGAAAAAAAAAAAAAACAAACAAAGAAAAGATAGGGCTTTAGAACAAAAAATGGGACAGAACCCAGAGTAATGTGTGGCCCCGTAGATCAAACAGCTAGGTGGCCTGTCCCCCAGCCAGCCACCTGAAGATCTGAACAGAGGGGACACTGAAAACCAAAAAGCTCCATCTTACGAAGGACAAAGTAAAAATTCCCTTGATTCAGATCCATGAGGGTGCTTTTAGGAAGGAGAAAGTGGCCTATATCCTGTCATCTCCTTAAACACTCAGAATGAGTTCACTGTAAATATAGATGACCACCCTCATCAATTCCTGGTGGATACAGGCGCTACTCCTTCTGCATTAACCCTGCGACCTTTAAAAACAAAACAAAACAAAACAAAAAAACACCTTATTTTTTTTTTTTATTTTAAGTAATCTTTACACAAAACTGGAGGCTCCAACTCATGACCCCACACCAAGAGTTGCATGCTCTCCCACCTGAGCCAGCCAGGTGCCCCAAACCCGCCAACCTTGCTCAGCCTCTTCCTTGGAGCACACATACTGCACAGGTGGAAGGTATTTCAAATAACCCACAGATGCTCCCCTCTTTCTCAGCCCCCAATCTCACTGTAATGCATGCGACTACTACATGACTCTGCGATACTCCTTTGCAAATTTAACAGGGAGAGACTGACTCTGCTCATGGAATTGCGGTATTAAATGCACACCATGGGGGTGCCTGGGTGGCTCCGTGGGTTGGGGCCACTGCCTTCGGCTCGGGTCATGATCCCGGCGTCCTGGGATCGAGCCCCGCATCGGGCTCTCTGCTTGGTGGGGAACCTGCTTCCTCCTCTCTCTCTGCCTGCCTCCCTGCCTACTTGTGATCTGTCTGTCAAATAAATAAATAAAATCTTAAAAAAAAAAAAATGCACACCATGGACACGAGTTCTTCAGCTCCCAGAAGACTCCTCTGTTCATAATCAAGTGGCATGTGCCTTGGACATACCATCATCTCCTCCCCTGTGTTTAATGTGTATCTCAGATAAAGAACTTGACAGCGTACCTGACCATGGGTTAAAAATTCCACTCATATTGGCAACGTAATTGCAGTCAAACCTACCAAAGTTGGTAGCTCTTATAAAACGATTACCTAAACTTCCCCAGTATCCTTGAAGCCAGAGAAGGAATCAAATGTAGTTGAAAGCTCTATATCCTGAAGCTTCTCATGTCCTTGTAATGCTCCTGCCCTGCCTGGAAAGAACTGCATGGATGAGGATTTTGATCCATTTGATAACTCAGGGCCACCAACTTAATTGTTACCTCCGCTTCCCTGTAATACCCAGCACAAACACCATGCTACCACTGACGACTCCTGAGGCCACATGCTTACCTGCAGTGGGGCTCTGCTCTGCCCTTCTGTGTGCCTCTAACCAGAAAGCCAATGCTTTTGTGCTTTCACTTATAGGGGGCAGCAGTACACTTGACCAACATGGGCCAGGGCTTCACTGATGCCACTGGCTACAATACCCATGTCCTCAATCAGGACTTACGGGCTCTAAGTACAGGTAATGATGACAGAGACACCGGGAAAGGGGTGAAGGGAGATGGGATGTTTTCCTTCTCTCCCAGTGTGCTGTCCACCACAGCTCCTCTGCATCACTCCATCCCAACAACTTCCTTCGATGATTCCGTTCCTGATTTATCTCTACTATCGTTTTTCTTTTTGTCAACTTCCCTTGTCCCTCATCCTGCCTCATCCTTTCCCTCTGCTTAGTTCTGCTTTCCTGTAATCCATTATCATAGTGAATTTTATTGGCAAATAAAGGAAATGTTCCCATTTTTCTGTCGATAAGCACTTACACTGTTTCTTAGTGTGGATCGGAAACTACATCACCAAAGAGCTTCTCCCTGCTGGCCATGACAAAACTTTATCCTTCTATGATGCGTTATTGTAAGGAAGTTTACAGAGTTCAATAGTTTACCTCACCGGCATGCTGAGCCTTGGGTGAAAAAACATTAACTTCTTTTAAAAGGTGATTTAGGTTTAATAATAAGACCCATCCCTGGCTAGATTTGAGAACAATAGAATACCACTGGATAAGGGGTATAATTGTGAAATCGTTCATCAGAATTTGGTAAGGACCTCTTCACTCCACTAGTGTTTTCAGGGAGCTATTCTAAGAAAAGTGATCAAAAAGAGAGAAAAAAAAAAGTGTTTTGGGCATGAATATGTTAGCTGAATTGGTATTTATAATAGTAAACAATACATAGAAGACAAGCCAAAATAAGGAAAGTGGAATGATTACCTATTACATTAGATTTGTCACTTAGCGTAGCTCATGGCACAGAGTAAATGCTAAGTTTAAAAAAAATTTAATTGAATGGAATATAATTAAATTATTAAAAGGAGTAGAAAAATAATTTTCTGCATATAGCATATTTATAAAAACACATTAGGTTATTAATTTAAATGCAAATGTATATATAAGTTATAATTGCAATGTGAAAATACCATATGCCTGTGGATGAACATTTTTTATTTTCAGCATGGGATGATTATTAAAATTGTTTTCATTTAATTTTATTTTCTACATGCCAAAGTATTGTATTTAGAACCCTAAAAAATAATAAGAAATATTAGGAGGACGTTTAACATTATATAAGTCATAAGCTTAAGCAGCCTCTGGTTTGTGAGTTTAACTGTTTGAAACTAAGATTTTGTAGCAATTAACAAGGTTTTCTGAAGCCAAGACTGTTTTCGTATGACTTGTTAGGCTTATAAACTAAAAGTGAGTGGATACATTAGACAAGTATCTGAGCCACACACGTATCGGCACATTTTCCAAGGTTGGGTCGCTCGCTTAACACACTTTGGAGTAAGATTCTTTCTGACAGTGATGGATTTCATGTCATTTTTTCACTAAAGCCCATGCTCAACTGATACTTGTTTTGCCAAATTGACTTCAATTTCTCATTGGTGAGGAGTTGATTATGAAATGGAAGTTTCCAGTGCATTAACTGTTCCCTTGGAATTTCTGCATTCTGAACTGTGTCCAAGGCTACTTTTTATGCACTCCTTACCCCCTCTTACTTGTTGAAATTAATGACTAATGTATTCAGGGTTGGATGCACTTCTGCAGCCCGTAACAGTGTTAATTAGCACCTAAATTTGACAGAGTATAATAAAAATATGCATATTGTTTTCTATTAAAAAATGACATGCATGGAATTAGAAAGTGCAAGACATTTATTCACTCCATAAAATATCTACTAACATATTGGTAAGGAAGCTTTGCCATATTTAGGTGAACAAGGTTACATGTCATTTTGAAGGCAGCCGAGTGCCTTATCTGAGTTACTTTCCAATGGTTCATTAGTTTATAAATTTTTACTGTCATGGGAAAGGTCCCTTATCCATAGCAGTAAAGCCCCAGCGATCTAGTGTAACTTAAATCAGAGAAAGTCTAGTCAGCTTGGCAGAATCTTAGGGATTTTATTAACCTTCTGATGGTTTGCTCAATCAAAAATGCTGGGAGGGGCGCCTGGTGGCCTCAGTGGAAAGAGCATGTGATCCTTGACCTCGCGGTCATGAGTTCGATACCCATGTTGGGTACAGAGATTATTTAAATAGAAATAAAACTTTATGAGAAAAATGCTATTGTATCTCCAGCACAATTCACACACACACAAACGCACACACACAAACTTGTTAAATTGTCCATTTACTAGATAAAATAGAGAAATATTTTCTCCTCCTTATTATACCTTATATCACTCCATCCTGAAGAAGTCAGGTTGTCATGAGGGCTCCTTTCCTCTTATTTTGAGGATACCCACCTTGGATAGAGCCGTCCTATCTTTTCTGCTTTAGTTTTTGTGAATGAGAACTGAAACCTTCAATGCCACTCATGAACACTTAACATCTTCTCATATGCATCCGTGGGTTAGGAAAATGCATCAATTCTTCATCAGAAACATGTACAGGTGACTTGAACAACACGAGCTTGAACTGCTTATACACACATATTTTTTCATGAATACAGCCCAGCCCTGTAAACGTATTTTGTCGTCCTTAATAACATTTCCTTTTCTCCAACTTGCCTTATTATAAGAATGCAGTGTGTTATACATATGACATACGAAAAATGTATTAATCTACTGTTCATATTATCAGAAAGGCTTCTGGTCAACCGCGGGCTGTTACTAGTTAAGTTCTGGGGGAGTCAAACATTATACATGGATTTTTGACTGCACGGAGGGTCAGTGCCCCTAACCCCCACATTGTTTAAGGGTCAACTGTCTGTGAAAAAATGATGTAAAGACTTCTATGACCCTGATTACAAGGAAATTCCAAACCACTATTTTGTTCCATGACCCTTGTTAATGAAGATCCCTCTAGCAGGGCGTATCCTTGATTGTAAGCAATCTCACGGTACAACTTTCATTTGTTACGTGTGTATAATTTTGCTTTTTTCAAACTGTGTTCGCTCATTTCAGTTATAACTGAGCAAGGTATGTGGGTGTGAAGGGCTCTGCTGTCCCTTGTGTCATGCTAAATGACTGGCTTCTCTTGGGTTCCTGCACCACCTTCCTAATTATAAAGTGGGTGATGGACGTTAAGAAGAGCACTTGTTACGATGAGCACAGGGTATTATATGTAAGTGATGAATCACTAAATCTACTTCTGAAACCAATATTACACTATATGTTAGCTAACTAGAATTTAAATTATAATTTGAGGGGGGAACAAAACAAAACATCTATGCCCAGGTGGCTCGGTGAGTTAAGTGTTGGACTCTTGGTTTTGGCTCCGGTCACGCTCTTAGGACAGTGAGGCTGAACCCCACGATGGGCTCTGCACTTGGTGTGGAGGCTGCTTTGGATTCCCTCTCCTTCTCCCCCTGCCCCTCCTGCTCTCTCTCTCTCTTTCTTTCTCTCAAATAAACAAATCTTTAAAAATAAAACAGAAGAAAAAAACAACAAAAAAAGGCAAAATGGAAAAATGTGAAAACTAAAGGGTGTTTTGTTTCATTCCACTTTGCTGGAGGACTAGACATAAGGCACCACACAGTCTCGAAAGAAGGCAGGTGGGGAAGAGGGACAGTCCCTGTTTGTGTCCTAGTAAAGTTTAGGGTACAGACTAGATTTGAAGAGTGTGTCTCCAGCTGCCAATCCTCCCTGCCGAAGGCTGCAGTTAGAAACTGTTTCTGAGGTTAGGGAATGGACGTCTAAGCTCCCTCTGAAGGTGGGAAGATTCTAAGAGTCACCTGAGAGCCAGGGCCAAGCATTGCCAGGTGGGTGTGTTTGTGCAAGCTACTGCCATCTCCATCTGGCTGAGACCGCCCTGGGACAGCAGAGATTCCAGAAGTCACATGGACTCTGACTAAGCCCAGGGATGCTGCCTGGTCCCTCCCCAGTTTGCAGACCTCGGTCCCTGCAGCCTGGTCACCTGGTAAGCTGAGAAGCCCTCAAGGGATCAAAGACGGCAACCCGCCCTACTGCTCTGGGACCAGCTCTGTGAGCAATCAGCCACCTTTCCTCCTGCACGACGAGGCCCCGTAAGATAGAAGCAGCACCAGGAGGACGCAAACAGGAAGTGCTTGAGAAGGGGAAGAAATCAGGGGAGCTGAAGATTGAATTGGACAGTGATTGAGATAATGATATTTGAATTTGAATAAAGAATTACAGAATCAGACAAAGTATACCAGATTCGCCTAAATTAAGTTTCCACTATTAGTAAAATGGCTGTTCTAGAGCTCCCACGATCTTGGATGTACAAAAAAATTTTTAAATCCTGGATTTGCAGAATGTCCTGCCAGTGGAACTTGATACTCCTTAGGTATGTTAATATTCACACACACTTGACAGAGTTGGCAGATCCGTTAACATTATTCTTAATTTGAAATGAGGCATGTGAACCTCAGATGCAATCAGGTTTGGGTTTTAAATCATGGTCTCTCCAGTCCACGCTCGGTGGTCACCCCATCCTTCATCAAGGCTCCCTGATATTGGCCAAGTGCTCTAAGATTAATCATTGCAGAGGTTACACTCCTCGCCTGTCTGCAGTATTGATAAATGTCATTATAATTAATTGCTACCCCATTGAACTTCAAATGAACTTTGCAAATCCCTTTTACTATAATATTTGACCCAATTTTTTAGTGACTTGGTTTTAGACTGGTATATTGGCATTATCCCCTTAGGCTCTGGTTAATTTCTGGACAATAAAAAGAGCGGCGATTTTTTTTTTAATGTATTCCCTGGAAATGGATGAAATTGAAACACAGTTTTTAAAAATCTTCCCAGGCATAATCTCTTTTTAAAAAAATCACATCTGCTTTAGTATAGACTATCTGCACTTTACACGGTGAGGAAAAAAGCATTTGAAAGTCACTGAAGAGCATGACGTAACCGTGATCACCTCTCCATTACTCTTCAGACTTTCACAAGTATTTGAGGGCTCGCTATACACAGCACACTGTGGTTATTTTGCATATTTGCCAAAAAGTAAAATAACGTGGGTTTTGCTCTCAAAGGCCTCATCACATAGTGAAGTGATAGGTAACTCAGCGAAGATAAATTAGACAACACACGTGGATAAAAGATGCTTTATCGAAGGAGGGAGTTTCAGGATCTTGCTACGCGCACCAGTCCTGCCCTCTTTGCCCGCAGTTCTTGGCTTACGCTCCTTTGCCCAGCCTGGGGCACTTGGAGCTGGACCCTGGAGCGGGACCCTCCTGGGTCGTCTGCCACAGTGTTATGCTTTGCCAGGAGAGGACGCCGGTGGGACCCTGCACAAGGACGCTCCTCCTGCTTCTGGGGCCTCCTCCGTCTTGGTCCTGTACTCCCTGGTTCCCGGCCCCTGGAAGTTCATCCAGTGGTGGCTCCTTGGTGCCTCTCACTGTGCAGTAGCATTGAGTGGATGACACTTCCACTGTGGGTGATCCTCCTTGCTATCTCTTGACCTGGACCCCTGCAGCGAATGCCCCACCATCCGGAGGCCGTGGCCGGTGTACACCCTCTTCTAGGAATATCCACACCAGGCTGAGATGGGTGGGGGGCTCTTCGCAGTCCACTCTTTCTTTGAGTGTCCGTTGCAAGTCCCAGCCAACTCACTTGTCTCCATCCAAGTGTGTGCTCAGGCGTCACTTCTTCCTCGCTAGCCGTCTTAATTCCTTTCCTTCTGCAAACTCTATGCAGTCCCAGGGTCTCCTATGACAAGGAGCCAACCGTCTTCCTGCAACAGGGCCATGGCAAGCCACCTGTGACCGGATCATTGGCACCTCCGCCCAGAAATGTCCTCCCTATGACCCTATGCTAATAACCCATTGATTCTGTGAGGGTGCTGATTACACATTCTTTCTCCTATCTACATGCTTTTGTTCTGAACTACTCTACTGAGTATTAGGAAATGTCCAAAGACGATGTGTTCAGGGAAAGCAGACATGGTGGATACAGCAGGGACTTTGTAACCAGTTAGCTCTGCATTCAACCCTGGCTGGGCCTCTGTCTTCCTAACAGTGTGACCTTGACCAACTTAATTAATCTTACTGAAATTCAGTTAAGTTTCATGTAAAGTGGAAATGTTAAAACCCACTAGTTACGGGTATCAGAGTCAACAATGCTGGCCGCCATGATGGTCATATATACATATACCACTATCATATACATTTTCAGTTTAGGTAACAGTGTGAAGAACAGAGATGGGGAAGAGGAGGGTTGTTCATGGCAGAAGGGGAACTCAAGAGGACATAGCTGCATGGATAGAACGGTTACATGTTAGAAGGAAGAGGGAATAAGTGGAAGTGACAAGTTACTCTTTGATGACTTTATGCCTCATTGAACCAAACATTATTCAAAGACCTTAAATAAATACTGTTTCTTCCACGATTAGTTTCTTTCATACAATATTTTCTTTCTGCGACTTCATTACTGACTACAGATTTTTTCCCTTCAGCTGGACCCATATTTTATCTTTAAGTATAAACACTGGCATCAACTTTCTCAAGTTAACCAATGTCCTTGCAAAACAAAATGTTGCCTGCATCATGCAGAGTAAAAAGTCAACTGTGCTTGCTTCTCTCGATGGTTCTCTTTCCTCTTTTGTGGGTGGTGTGGGTGGGAGATGTGGTGGGAACATGCTTCCCCTTGAGATACAGCATCTTCTCTGAGGGTTTGAAGAAGGATATGATGGGACAAGCTCAATGAGTAAGAAATGATTTTCCATTTGCCTTTAGTATTTCAGGGTCAGTTACTGTCTGGAACCAAGTGTTAGAGAAGAACAAAAGAAACAGTTTCAGATAATGGACATTCCGTGAAATTTAAAGATAATCCAACTAAGCTCATGGGAATACTGAACAAAATAAATAAATAAAGAATAGTAGTTAACATTTTACTTTCGGTTATGTTGATATAAGAATACTACATTATCAAAATACAACAGTCTTTTTAAAAAAGAAAACACTTTCTGTATTGGACTTTTGGGTTGTTGAGTTTCCAGGGCTCTTATGACATTTGACTGAAAGTCCTGTAGCTTGGCTATTATGTTTTCCAGCTTCGATGATGCAATTTTTGAGTGGTACTCTGTCATACTCAAAAACAGAAATTTCAGTCTCCAGAAGAGAAAACATTCTGGAAATCAAAACCACAAATAAAATTTGACTGGCATATTGGGTCCCCAAATCCTTAGTAAAAGTAAATGTTAGTGAAATGTGGTGTGACCTACATAACTTGACTGTCTTCTTTGTCTTAACCAGGTCTCCTCAAATTCCCCAGACTGAAACAATTCAACATGTTACTTTAAAATTAATGGTAATCTATACATTCATAAGCTAATTTTGATCAGGCAAAAATGGATGAGGTAATTCTATTGATGGTTTGCATTATGCTTTATATATCTTTCATTTTGTACTTTCAAGAATCCTAAATACTGATTTTTGATTTAGTGCTCATGAGCATTAAAAAAAAAAACAAAAAAAAACACTTACTAAAACATTTTCAAACATGTTTAAAAATAAAGACAATGATGTAATGAACCCCTGTGAACTCATATCCTAGATTTGTAGTTATTAATATTTTGGAATATTTCCCTCATCCTCTAATATTTTTTGTTCCTCCTAAAATTTTTTTAAGGTAAAACACATGCATTATGACTTTCCACTTTAAATAATTCAATATACATCTAGAAGAATAAGACATTTTCTTATGTGCCTCCAATGCCATTATCACAACTGACAAAACAAAAATCATTCCTTACTAATGTCTAACACTCAATCCACTTCCGAACTTCACATCAAAATATGTTCTTAAAAGTAAGAAGGTATGGAGGTGCCTGGGTGGCTCAGTTGATTAAGCATTTGATGTGATTTCAGCTCCAGTCATGATATCAGGGTCATGAGATAGAGCCCCATGTAGAGTTCCCAGGCAAGGTGGCGTCTCCTTGATGTTCTCCCTGTCTCTTTCTCCCTCTGCCCCTCTTCTCCAGTCACACACTCTCTCTGTCTCTGAAGTAAATAAATAAAATCTTTAAAGGAATAAGAAAGTATCTAGTCCCCCTCCCCACTGAATTTGTGCTAGTTATTTTTTAAACAGGAAGCATAACCTTCTATGCATCTAAACACACATGTTTGTGATGTGGACATGAAGTCTGCAGTCCTAGTCAACAGTCATGGTGATATTTAACGTGTTCCTCTATCCTTTGAATTTCCCCTACCCTGCAGATTAGCTCTAAAGCCTTTGCAGGATGGATCCTGAAGATTTCCTATCGAACGTACTGCACAGGCAGAGGTGGTGTTATAAATGTCAGGTAGACATGTGTTTTTTGTCACACCAAACACCAATGAATTTCCTGAACGCTGGGTTTTGAAAGAAGGTCGGTGGGATCATATATGATGATGTTTAAATGAAAAGAAAGCTAGAAGTCAGTTACCACCACTATGTTCTAGAAAAGGAGATGTCATGTTTTTATCACATCAAAGCTTTCCTTTTAAATAGGGAGCCATCTGTTTTCTCCCAAACATTCCCCCCCACCAATGTTAGGTAAATGTCACTTTGTACAAGAGTAGTAGCTGTCTTATGTGGATTCAGAAAATGACTTCTTTTAGCTCCTTGATTCTTAGGATCTAAAAGTTCACACAAGGTCTTGGGAAATCACAGTTCTTGATACTCTTTTGAATTAACATATTATTGAAACAGAACAGAACATACAATAAAAATAGAAGTAAAACACTCTGATGAATGAACACACTAAAGTGAGAGCTAAATGATCCTAAAGTGTAATAAAAATTTTAGAACTCGCCGTAACAATGCATACATAAGTATTTCTTTGTAAGTGTCTTGTTTCTTGGTGAAAATCTGTTTGGCTTTGCAAATAAAACTTTGTAATTACTATGTATTCAATTATGTGCACCAGACGTCATTGCCATGGGAGAAAATAGAAATTTTATTTTGTTTGTATATGTATTGAAATTATTTTTTAAAAAAGTTGAGAATAGTTGATACATAATGTCACTTCATTTTCAGGTAAGAAATGGAAATTTTAAAAAGAACAAAGTCATGACTTCAGTCTGTCACGTCCTTAGGAGCCTCCCAGGTGAGATCTGCAACCAGCCCTGGTACACAGAGGGCTGAGAGTGACCCAACAAAGAGGGGGCCACACCGGGTTGGCAGGTGGCAAGTTTAATGAGCAGGGGAACTTACATACGAGGCTTGTCTTGGGCCCCTGCAAGACAAGGTCTCTGCACCTGCCTGCAAAATCTTAAGGGTTTCTGTTGAAGCTTTACTGGGGTGCGGCCACATGTGCCATCCAGACACAGCTCAAGTGTCACTGAAAGGGTTAAAATCCAAGCTCAGAAGTGATCACCAGCCCAACTGCTCTGAGTTTAGCCCACAGGCCTCTGTCCCAGCTGTTGTGTGAGAAGCTCGACCTGGAGGAACTTTGCATACAACTGTGAGGAACTGTTGCTCTGTGTGAGTATATAGGGGTTCCTGCCTCTTCCAGAGCTGGGACCAAAACCCCAGGGGCACTGTCTCCTTCTGTTGTGACTGCCACAGAGTCTGACCCACATTTTCCAGAGTCCAGACACATCTCATTGAAATGGAATTCCTGCTTTGGAAGATGCCCAGAGTTTTCACTGACTTTACTAGTGTTTTTACCTTCTCAAAGAGAGCTTGCTGCTGTAGTCCCCAGGCCCACATACCCTTTCTTCACCTGGTAGTAAGGGATGAAGGCACTTTGCCAGGTGAGGAATAAAAGTCTTCCAAACCCTGAAATCACATCCGTAGAGGTCAGACAGTGTCTCACCTTATAAGTCACAGCTTCTGGGATAGCGCATGTCTTATTCAACCAAACAACTCCCAGCACCTTATGGGGGTGGCTGGGCCATGGGTTCACGGCCCATCAACTCCCTCACAGATGCCCCAGCAAAGCCTGTAGTGTGTTCTGCAGCACAGACAAGTCCTCACACGTTAACATTCTATCACCAATGTAATGGGGTCATCTTACCGATGTGGGGATGGAAAACAGGGACGGGTCCCAGCCTACTACCCTAACATAGGGTAGGGCTTTGCCAGTGACCTTGGGGAAGCACTTGAAAGTCAGTGTGGCATCTCCCGTGTGATGGCAAATTCATACTGTGATTCGGTGCCCAGGAGTATACTGACACAGGCATTTGCTAAGTCCGTAGTGGTGTAGTACCCTCCTATAACCGTGTCTAAGGTACGTGGTAACGTTGGGCACAGCCACATGCATGGGGCATTGCCTTGTTCCGTTCGCAGTAGTCCATGCTCAGCTGCCATGAGCTGTTTGGTTTTTTGTTGTTGTGTTTGCTTGTTTGTTTGTCTTTACTGACCACACAGGGCGGTTGAGTGTTCTATGGGCAAGGAACACAGTACCACTCAGGGTAGTTCTTGGATAGTTTGTCTTATCTCCTTATGCCCCCCATCCCAGATAATTTATATTGTCTGACATTACCACCCTTCACTGGGGATGGGAGGCAGGCTTACTGGTTCCTGGTTGGCATTTCCCCTCTGCTCTGGTTTGAGTTCTCTAACCTGGAGGCCAACTTCATTGACAGAGATCTGCAGAGTGTGACCTCGTAGGATATCTGTGCCCAATATGTTCTCTGGCATTGGAGAGATAAAAACCTCATAATCTCAGGGCAGAGAACGCCCAGTTTGCAGTGTTAGGACCTTCCTGTCTATAATTGTTTGCCCCCATAATCATCAGTGGTGCTGAGTGGACCAGAAAGTTCTGAGGGTACCATGTATTGAAGTACACCCAGCTCCAGTATCCACCAGAACCATCAGGTTCATTTCTGGAGGACCAGTGGTTCAGAGAATTCCCCTCTAATGTCCCTCACCTGGAGGAAGTCTTGGCCTCGATCCTATGCTCAGGACATGGGATGTGGGAGGCACCCATCCCTAATAGTTCTGTGTCCCTGATGTCTCTGCTGAAGCAGGTGGTACGTCAGAGATGGGGGAGGTACCGACGGGGCAGGTCTGAGCTGTTGTCCCGGGTTTAATGCTTCCCACAGGCCAACCCACAGAGAGTTGTGTCATCCATCTAGATGCTCGGGATGGGGCGGGGGTCCCTGCAGCAACGAGGTCAAACCACATTTACTTCTGGGTTCTTTTTACCCAATACTTTGTAGTTTTTTGTTTTGTTTTGTTTTGTTTTAAAGATTTTATTTATTTATTTGATAGAGATCACAAATAGAGAGGCAGGCAGAGAGAGAGGGGGAAGCAGGCTCCCCACTGAGCAGAGAGCCCGATGTACGGCTCAATTCCAGGACCCTGAGACCATGACCTGAGCCTAAGGCAGAGGCTTTCACCCACTGAGCCACCCAGCGGGTGATTGAACTTTGTAGTTGATTGAAATAATCTTTTGGCTTTCTGAATTTCCTCTGTTCTTGAATCTTTCCCACAACCTGTACCCATTCCCAGGATTTATCAGTTTCCTGGATCAACAGTCAATTGCCCAACATCGTAAATGTCTTAACCCACGACGGCACTCAGTGTGGGTATCAGCCTCACAGACGGCTGCTGGGGGCAGAACTGGAGAGTCTTGGCCGCCGTCCCTGCCGTGACTGTGGCCCCATCAGGGCCTTCAGCCACAGGGGTCTGTCACATCCCCTGCGCCCTGAGAATGTGTTGTACCTCCCCAGGGATTTCCAGGGTCAAGCCTGGCTGCAGGAGGGAATGACCCGACCTATAAGGAAGTGAGCACCGTGAGTCCCCTGAGCACCACGCAGGTGCTGCTGGAGGGCAGGTGGGTGGTGGTGGTGCTCACTTTCTGTCTCCTGCCTGCTCAGAGAAATGCTGTCGCCCCCGTGCCCCATCACTGCACTGACCATGCCTGGATGCTCTCCTGGTCTTTTGCTGGAACATGGCAGCTGTATCAGGGAGCTCAGCAGGAGTATTCTCATCTCATTCTCTTATCACGAGCCTTTCCTGAATGGGGGCTGCCCAGCTGGCTGGGGTTTCTGTGGCTCTGCTCTTGCATTCCTCTGTATTAGGGGTCACAGGGCTCAGGCATCCACCAGTTTCCACTATCAGGCACCACGCTGCCTCCTCCTCCCTGTCTCTGTTCCCCAGGCTCCTCTGTCACAGTGAGCTCAGACAGTCCCTCACGTGAGCGCACTGAAGCAGCTGGAGTTTCCCAGATGTTCCCATACCCACGAGGGGGTCCACAAGTAGCTGCCACAAGGGCCACCGCACCCCACCCAGTGGTCGCCCGCCATCTCGGGATCTCCCCACAGACACCTCCTGCCCAAGGGCCATCTCCTCAGGCTCCGGGCTTGTTCCCCAAGTGTTGATTCACATCCTTGGGAGCTTCTGGGTTGAGATCTGAAAGTAGCCACTGGGGGTGCAGGGCAGGAGGAGATGGAAGACAGAGGCTGCCACTCGGGAGGGGCAGGGAACAGGTGTACGGAGCAACTTAGATCTGAGGCTTGCCCTGGGCATATGTAGCAAATGATCTCCATCCCACTCCCGAGCCTTAAACTTTCTACAGAAGCCGTAGTGGGGCTCAGTCACATGCACGGTCCACATGGTCTCAGCACCGGGTCACTCTCTCAGGGTTGTGTCCTCGGGCAGCTTCTGGGAGCAGGGAGACAAGTGGGAATGCATATTCCAAGCACAGACGAAAGGGTGAGGAACCTCTGAACCCCTGGGTCCAGCCCACGGGTCAACCAGCTGTCACATCTACTGAACAACCTCCTCCGACACATGAACAATTCTAATCCTTTTCTTGCAGGAAACGAAGCTAGCAAAGCACACAATCAAATTTAATCTCATGGTGACAAGGGCAGTTTTAACTTCAGAGCTGATGTTCATCCAAAATCTTAACACATTTCTGAAGGCTTAAATTATGTTAAATTTTTACGTATCTTACAACATTAAGAAGTAGAGTTACTAAAACATTTCTTTAAAACTTCTATTCCTTGCAGAGAACCTGTATAACATATTTGATTTCCTGTATTTAATGACATTGTTAAGATTTATATACTTTTAATACTCACAGTAAGACTTCCTGCCATTAAAGAATATTCAACAGAAAAAAGAATAACCTTCAGTATGGGATTGGCTAATGGACAGATGGCCTCCTGCATCTAAATCACCGTGCACCCAACTGCTCACGTAATCTTTGAGAACCTAAGCATTCTCTTGCTCAAAATTTTCACGTTCTTTTAAGTACACATTAATACAAATTAATACAAACTATGGAGGATTATTTCCGTGACCATCTGCTTTCTTCTCCAAACTATCCTTCTGGTCTTTTGCCCCAAAAAACTCCTTCCTGGGGGTGCCTGGGTGGCTCAGTGGGTTAAAGGCTCTGCCTTCGGCTCAGGTCATGATCCCAGGGTCCTGGGATCGAGCCCCGCATTGGGCTCTCTGCTCAGCAGGGAGCCTGCTTCCCTTCCTCTCTCTCTGCCTGCCTCTCTGCTTCCTTGAGATCTCTGTCTGTCAAAAAACAACAACAACAACAACAACAAAAACTCCTTCCTGTATTCCATGTTCTAGAGTTTAATCTGAACATGGTCTGTGCCATCTTCATAGTCTCCTAGTTTGGAACTGCGCCACCTCTCTCACAGGTTTTAGAATTCCTACTGATTCTCAATAGTTTCATTTGTTTGTTTGTTTTAATGCCAAATCCTTTCCGCGTTTCTGAACAACTCATGTCTTGATTTCTGTTCCCCTTAAGGTATCTCACATCAGGGCTGCTTGGGCGGCTCAGTGGATTAAGCTTCTGATTCTTGATTTCAGCTCAGGTCATGAACTCGGGGTTGTGACATGAAGCCTTACATCAGACTCCGCACCCAGCACAGAGTCTGCATGAGGTTCTTTCCCTCCCTCTGTCCCCCTACACACCCTGCTCACTCTGTCTCTTTCTAAAATAAATAAATATTTGGGAAAAAATAACTCACCCATTGTAAGCTGCTGTGGCAGGCCGGGCGGCAGCTGCCAGGGAATGTCCACACCCCAATCATCCTTGGCTGTTACCTTACGTGGCAAACAGTGTGATGACATTAGGGGTTTTCCCGGATCATCCAGGCAGAGCCTAAACGCAGTCACTCCTCTCCATTAGAGAGAGGGACAGAGGTAAGTCCACCACCACACACACAGGAGAAGACCATGTGGACACAGACAGAGAGATGCAGCTACAAGCCAAGAAATGCAGAAACCCCCATAAGGGGAAAGAGGCAAGGAACGGGTTTCCCCCTAGAGTCTCCTGAGCGATCCTGGGCCTGCCAACACCTTGATTTTGGACGTCTAGCCTCCCAAACCGTGAGTGAGTACATGTTGTTTCAAAACTCCAAGGTTTTGATCATTGTTGCTTGCATTCCATTTGTTGTGTTTCAGCCTGGGTTTGCTAACAGCATTTTATATTTTTCAAGAGTTAGAACTGGACCTCCCTTATATTTTCTACAACCCCTGGTTCAGTGTCCGCCACACAGAGCTAACATTATGCTAGACACTAGAAACCTGAAGGAACAACATGAGGACACCCCTGGTCCAAAGCTGTTCTGTTTTCATGGGGGTACACAGGCAGGTAAGCTGGGTCTCACAGGACGCTGTGTTTTGTCTTAAGGAAATTCATGTTGTAGGGAACCATGAAGTGACCTTGACCCCATATTTGGAGCATTTTGGGAAACACGTTCTTGAAGAATAAGGTCTTAGCTAAGAAGCTTGGAAGGCGAGTAAAACTTAAGCAGGTGAAAGTTGGGGTGGGTGTTCCAGAAAGTGGTGAGATGTGGCACATTGAGGGACCTGAGCAGAAACAGTCTCAGAATGAAGGGAAACAAGAGAAGGGAGCCATACGATGTACCTGCTTTGGTCTAGAGACCCCTTCCCGTGGCAAACAGTGGGCAGCATGTGGGCTCAGCAGTGTGGTCATGCAGAACCCAGGAGAGAGAGCTGGGAGCTCAACGGTACCGAGAAGGCTAGAATTTGAGGGGCAGGTTACAGAGAGAAAGGATGCAAGGGAAGAAGGGCTGTAGGAACTTGCACAGTGTTAGGGACACGGAGCTGGATGTGTAGGGTGGGGCTCCATGAGACTACCCAGAGAGCAGTCACAAAGAAAACACCCTTCCTGAGCTGCTGTGGTCCCAGCAAAGTTTGAGTGAGGGTCTTATTAAGTCTTATTAAGCACCTAAGCATTAAGAAGACTTCTTGGTAACACCATGTTTAGGGGTCATGCTAATACCACCCAAGAGTAAAGATACTTGACTCATTTTGTAAAGGGGAACACGCTGATAGAAGACTTGAAACTGCGTGCTGGATAAAAGACAACGGTATTCAGACAGTATTTGGGCAACAACCAAAATAACAAGCAAGCTAACACCCCAAGTCCCCAGAATAAAAAATAAAAAATTAACAGATGTGAAGATGCAGAGAAATTTAGCCCATACCCAGAAAAAGACTCGTATTTTCATATGTCTGTAAAATAACGAGTAAATACCTTGAATCAGCTATTACAAACACGCATAGATCTTAAAAGACATATCAACCTAATCAGGGAACAAAAGAGAACGTTACAACTGAAATAGAAATGATACGAAGAGCCAAATGGAAATTATAGAAATGAAAAGTAACATATTTGCCATGAAGCCTTTGCTTTCTCGGAGGAATAACTCAAATTATCATTAATAACGAAGAAAGAACCTGAGAACATATTCAAATTAAAATCCAGAGAGAAGCATCTTGAAAAGTCCTGAGCCCCTCCAGAGAGGGGCGATGTTAAGATTCCTAAGGGACGGAGAAATTGAGTCAAATAGATATTAACTGGCACTGGCCACAATTTTCTCAAACTTGATGCAAAATGTGAACCCAATGTCCAAACACTCTACCAACTCCAGGTGGAAGAAACAGAAGACGGCAAAGGGACGCGCGCTTTCATCACGTTGCTGACAGCCCGGCAGGAAGAGAAAAATCTCCAAGGGGAATACAGAAAAAAAGAAGAGACAGGCTGCATCCGGTGCCCCCGGGGACAGCGGGGAGGGGAGGGGGCAGCTGGCTTAGCGCCAGCAGCGAGAAAGAGCAGAAGCTGGTGGAGAAAAGTGTGGTTGCTGAGCGGAGAGCAGTGGCTGTCTGTGCTCCTGGATCGGCCCTCACAGGCCTCTGAAATGAGGGGCAGAGTCCTCAGCAGCGGAGATATGTACCTGTAGGAGGGGTCCACTTGGGGCGGGGGACAAACCTGACCAAGACCGGGACCAAGAGCAGGAAAGAGCACCAGGAAAAACTGCAAATCCGTGTTTAAGAATGAAAGGAGGCGGGTGCCTGGGTGGCTCAGTGGGTTAAGCCTCTGCCTTCAGCTCAGGTCAGGACATCAGGGTCCTGGGATCGAGCTCCCAGTGGAGACTCCCTGCTCAGCAGGGGGTCTGCTTCTCCCTCTCCTTCTGCCCCCTCCCCTACCCCTTGTGCAGGCTCTCTCTCTCTTTCTCTCTATTAAATAGATAAATAAAGTTACTAAAATACAAAACTTTTCCCTTTCTTCCATGCTCTCTTACTTGATTTATGATTTTTTTTCTTGGCTAGTTACTTTTCTAAAAAAAGGAAAAGGCAATTTTGGAATTAATAGTATAGAGCTTAGTGGGGACCCTGGGTGGCTGAGTCAGTTAAGCCTCTGCCTTCAGCTCAGGTCATGATCCTGGAGCCCTGGGATGGAGTCCAGTGTTGGACCCCCCCAGTCCACGGGGGTCTGCTTCTCCCTCTCCCTCTGCCTCTCCCTCTGCTCCTGTTCTCTCTCACTCTCTCAAATAAATAAATAAAATCTTTAAAAAAAAAAAAAGAATGAAAAAAGAAAGGTACTTGTACATTTAATTGCTTTAAGTGCCAACTTGCGACTTAAAGCACATAAAATAACATTGTAGTCTATACTTTATGACATATTTAGAAAGAAAATTATAGCAGAAAGTACGTGAGGAGAAAAAATAACTGTCCGTGGTTATAAATTTCTTTCAACATAAGTGAAAGAGAATGAAGTTACTTCAAGCTTACGTGGAGGGCGCCTGAGTGGCTCAGTCGGATAAGTGTCTGCCTTCGGCTCAGGTCATGATCCCAGGGTCCTGAGATCGAGTCCTACATCAGGCTGTCTGCACGGCGGGGAGCCTGCTTCTCCCTCTTGCTCTCTCTCTCTGCACCTCTCCCCTGCTCGTGTTCTGTCTCTCTCTCTCAGATAAATAAAATCTTTAAAAAACAAAAATAAAGCTTACATGGAGAGTCTCAGAGGCACACTGTCAACCGGAGGGCAAGCACTGAGATGACACAAAGGGGTTCAGACGACATCGAGGAGAGAAAAGATGATTAATACAAAAGAAAGCAGGAAAGAGCGAAAAGAGACGGTGCTCCAAGATGACAATGATGTGGGTTTCGTGATGATGTAGGCATGGCCGCACCAGTGGACCGAGATGGTTTTTAAGAAAAGATAGTTTGAGGGGCACCTGGGTGGCTCGGTCGGTTAAGTGTCTGCCTTCGAATCAGGTCATGATCCCAGGGTTCTGGGATCGAGCCCCAAGTCAGGCTCCCTGCTCAGTGGGGAGCCTGCTTCTCCCTCTCCCCCTCCTCCTGCTTGTGTTCCCTCTGTTGCTGTGTCTCTGTCTGTCAAATAAATAAATAAAATCCTAGAAAAAAAAAAGAAAAAGAAAATCTGATACTCCCAGTTCCCCAGAAGAAGGGGCACCCACAGAGAAGCACCAGGACCTGTCAGGAAGTGGAGGAAGAGGGGACAGCAGGGGCCAGAGACTTTATTGTGGTTTCCAAGGGAAAGTGCAAGTGAGACAGAGCAGGCAGGTGTAGGGTTGGCTGGCTTGAATGACTCTGGGGGCTCTGGGACATTGGGGCTCTGCTCTGGGGTGATCATGGCAGGGGGATGGTGGCCCTGAGCTCCAGAGTTCAAAGAAGAGGATGAAGGGGACGGGCTCCTTCAATGGTTGGTTTGTAAATGAAAGGTGAGCTCCCATAGAGATGTTCTCTGCCTCTCAGAGTTGGCTAGCCCTGGGAGGCAAGTGTCAGTAAGCCTCAGAGGTCATTGCCTCAGAAACGCAGGAAAAAAGAAAAAGGCATGATTAATGCAGATGTTCAGCTGAGATCCAATAGTGCAAATACTGGTACATGTAAATAAACTAAACATTTCAATTATAATGCAAAAATAAAGCCAGACCCAGCTACAGGCAGCTTTACCTGAGTAAACAGACACAAGTAGGTTCACAGTAAAGCGTATTAAGGACAAACCATGCCTGCACTAATCACAAGGGAGCTGGAATGGCTCTTCATATAAAAGAGAAAAGAATGGTAGCTGAAGGTAAAAAGGTCTATGAATGAGGAAATAGCCAACATATGAAAAAGATGCAAACATCTCACATGTGCGTAGGAGCCTCCCAACAGAGTCTTGGGATGTTTGAAAGAATGAGGGCGTTTTCTGACCCTAACATAAAGACATCTGGAAAACTGGCAAGTATTTAGAAAACAAGAAACACATTTCTAAATTTAAAAAAATGAAATGGAAATTTAAAAAAAAAAATACAAGTTCAAGTGCGTAGGATAAAGCAAAGATAAAGTGCTTTCAGGACTATTTACAATTCTAATATTCATGTTTGATGCTTTTAAGATCCATAATTGAGCATCTACCTAAAAATGATATAAAAAGAACAGTAAATAAGCCAAAAGGAGCCATAAGGAAGGAAGTAGCAGATAAATAGCCATGGTGACCCTTACCATAGAGTATTCATAAAACCAAAATTTTGTTCTTTTAAAATATTTATAAAACCCATAAACTCTTTGCTAGACTAATTAAGAAAAAAAGAGAATGCCAAGCAATAATACGGGGAGAGAAAGGGATGATATAGTACAGATCCAACAAACCTTCAAATGATAAGAAAACTCAGAACATACATATGCCAAGACATAAGGAGCAGGCACATATTTGAAAACCAGATGACCAACACTGGCACAGAGAAATAGAAAAGCAGAGTTTGCCTCCATCCACTAGAGAAACCGAACCTGGCATTTAAAAATTCCCACAATGGCAACCATAGGCCCAGACAGCCTCAGTGACCGGCACCATCATGTCACTGAGGATGAATTCATACCAATTTTAAACAAACCTTTTGAGAAAAGAGCAAGACGGAGGTCACTATAGAAGAATGAACGCTGGATACTTGGAAGCGAAATTTAGAACATTATTGTTACAGCAGCATCAAAAATATAAAATCTCTAGGAATAAATTGAATGAAATATGTACAGCATCTGTGCCCCCAAGAGTCCAAAACTTGCTAGAATAAATTGGACACAACCTAAAAAGCGCGAACAAGAGGTCATGCTTGTAAACTGGCTGAGGCAGTGTTAGGGTAGCCAGAGCCCCAAACTGATACAGATATAGATATTCAAAGCAGTCCCATTGAAATCCCTGTTAATTTTTAGGAAACAGCATTCTGATTTTGTCATGTATACGGAAGTATAAATGATCTGATGATTTTTAAGAAAAAGAATGTATACTACATGAGATCGAGACCTATTACAAAGATACACTATTTGAGAGAATAAAAAAATAATCAATGCAACAGAGTAGAGTCCAGAAATAGATTCATATTTTTATAGCGACTGGTTTTAAAAATGTAGGGCCAACGCTGTTGAAGCAGTAATGAGGTCTATTCACTGAGCGGTGCCCTGAAACTGGCCTTCTGTGTGGAGAAACAGGGAATGCTGGTAACATGTCTAACGTTATTTGAAGACGTACTTTGCAGAGTATCCTAAACGTACATGTAAAAGATAATTATGTACGGCTTCCAAAAGTAACCAGAAACCAATCTCCTCTCGACCTTGAGGCAGGCAAAGATTTCTTAGGATACATTAGACAATTGAACCATAAAAGACAGGTGACAAAATGAACTTAATCAGTAAAGAAAAAAAAAAAAAAGAAAAGAAAAAAAATTGTTCGTCCTCTCTCTCATATGAGGAATTTGAGAGGCAGGGCAGGGGGTCCTTGAGGGGTGGGGAGGGAAAAAAATGAAACAAGATGGGACCAGGGAAGGAGACAAACCGTAAGAGACTCTTAATCTCACGAAACAAACTGAGGGTTGCTGGAGTGGAGGGGGGTTGGAGGGATGGAGAGGCTGGGTGATGGGCGCTGGGGAGGGTGTGTGCTATGGTGAGTACAGTGAATTGTGTCAGCCTGACGATTCACAGCTGTACCCCTGAAACGAATAATACATTATATGTTAAGAAAACATTGTTCATCCTAAAGGCAGATTAAATAATGAATAGACCAACCATCCCGGGGTGGGTGTATTCCCAATACCCATACAATAAAATAGTTGTATCTAGAATATGTCAGCAAAGTCATACAACTCTTTAGCGAAAAGACGATTAGTTACAACACGGACAAAAGCACCTGGACAGGTACTTCACGGTTCCTTGATGGGGAAGACTGACAAATGATCTGCTCCTACATGAACAAGCGCCGGTCCCCCCGTTTCCAGGGAAATGGAACACCGCCAGGCCACCGCGGAGGCGCTGGAATGAACACGAGTAACCGAGTAACGGAGCCGGGCCACGCGCATCCGGGAGGATGGGGGGCCGCGGGGCTCGGCGCGGGCGAGCGCGCAGGACACTCGGCCCTGCCCTGCGAGTTTCTCATAACGCGACCGCGCGGGCGGCCCAGCACCCCACTTCTCGGCCGGAACGCGTGCGGCAGCCGGGTCCGCCCAGGCTGGCCTGCGAGCGGCCCCCAGACGCCCAGCCGCAGAAGCCGGCGTGAGCGCGGGGCTGTGCCCGGGTCGGCGCTGCCGGACGGCGCGGACCGCAGACGCGCACGGCGCGGGTGAACCGTAACCACCCGTCCTTGGGGCAGAAGGATGCTGTTTTGCCCACCACCGAGCACTTCTGTGCCTTTTGGGTTTCGGCGGCTGGAAGGGCGCCTGGGTATGGAGTCGGCTCAGCATCCGACTCTGGATTTGGTTCGGGTCACGATCTCAGGGTCGCGGGACGGAGCCCCGCAGGGGTGTCTGCTGGAGACTCTCCCTCTCTCCACCCCTCCCCCTGCTTGGGCTCCCTCTCCGTCTCTCTCTGGAGTAAAGAGATACATAAAACTCGGTGGTTGGGACTCGTCGGCAGGAGGTAGGTTTGAGAGAACGTCTTGGAACACGTAGGACAGTCTGACGCCGGGGAGCGATGATGCCTCGTGTTCTTTACAGCTCAGACTAACCCCCGGAGCTTTACCCACCTGAAATACCCGTGAAATGCAGAACCTAATTCTCCCCCTGGAGAGAGACAGAGAATATTTTACACGATTTGTTGTACACTACTTTTTTTCATGAATGCAGCTACCGCCAATTGATGGGGGGGGGGGGGGAGTCCACTGTCCACGCAGAGCCTCGTGGAGGCGATCCCTCCTCGTGGGAAACGCCGACACCAACAGGGCTCCAGGCGTCTGACGACTTCATGTTTCAGGGAGCTGCGCCCAAGCACCGGTTATGTGCTTGTGTGTGAACGGACGTATTCATTAAAAAACCCTTTGGTATTATTTCTTTTCTTTCTTTCTCTCTCTGTCTCTCTCTCTTTTTTTTTTTTTTTTTTTTGAGAGGGAGGAGTTGAGAGGGAGAGGGACAGAGAATTGTAATCAGGTTCCACACCCAGTGTGGAGCTCAGGCAGGGTTCGATCTCACCACCCTGAGATCCTGACCTGAGCCGAATCCAAGTGGGATACTTAACCAACTGAGCCACCCAGGCGCCCAGTATGATTTCTTCTATACAATAGATCGAGTTTTAGACACACGCATGAGGTTTTGTTGTATTTCAGGACAGGTGAGGGGATATTGTATCTATAATACTATATTGAGTATATTGGTACTATCTTATATTGGTGATATTAATCCCATATTAATATACTGATTATATATTAATCACAAAGGGTCTTGGACCGGATGGAGTGAACACCCTATCCCACAAGAAGCTGCATAAGGGGTTCAACATCATAACATATTCACCACGACAGCCCACAACCAGGTCAGCCCTGGCTGGCAGAGGCCACTGATTCAAGAGGACCCAGACACAAGTGCTCCTGACTATGGATTCTGGACGGGGGAGGAACAGGACTGAGATTCAGTGCCCTCACACCCATGTGGTGAACCTGCCCTCCTCCCTCTTTTAGCCCCGCGATCCCCACGTACCGGGCTGTGTATTTCCAGTTCCTGTTGTCCGTGGGCTTTTCAGTACCTAGAATGACTCAGCATATATTCTGAACTTCGAAACCATCGACCTTTTAAGGCTCATCCCTAAAGATATCTCTTCCACAAGTGTTTTCTGCTGATGCACAATGGATGTGTTCTTTCTTTGTATTTAACATTTTTCTCCCTTTAATTCTGCCTGATGTCACACACACTCGTTGATCATTTAAATGCTAATCGCCTTTAATAGCTTAGAAGCACTGTCTCCTCTGTGATCTCTCCTCAAGCATTGCTCTGTTGTCTGATCTATTATTTAGCTAGCTAGCTAACTTGATGATAGATAGACAAAGAGATGAATTAGGACCCCAAAGGATTTTTTGCAGGTTGCATGGAAATATGATAAATAGATTTACTTCACTCGCTTCTTACATCCTTGTGCTCTCTCAAGGGGCAGGGGAAGCACAGTGTAAAATTTCTGGCCCTTAGGCAGCTCACAATCTTCTGGGATAAAGGAAGAATGGAAATAAACTTTAATAGAACAAAATACTGTCAATAGATTGAGTCTTTGGGTTAAAAGAAGTCTCCATAGAATGAGAAAAGTCTAAAGGCCATTCCATGAAAACTAATGGGTATTAGTTTTCCAGGATGCAAAAAGATTACAAAAGAAAGGAAACATTGTATAATCTTTGCCAATTGAAGGACATGAAAGAAATATAGAAGGACAAGGAACTGGAAAGAAAGGTTTAGACCAGACTTTGAGAAACTTTTAATTTTAATATCAAGTGTGGGAGGTCGTTGAAGATCCAGAAGCTAAAATAAGTGACGTGATGATGTTTATGTTTTACGAGCATCTCCAAGAGATAGTGGATTTAATGGGAGGATGACTCAGAAGTGAGAGGAACGGTCCAAGTGACAAGAGCCACCAGGCGACTCCCCATGGGGGCTTACGTAATGGTAACAACCATGGATGAAAAACTTGTTAGAAATGATTTCTGGACCTAAGAAGGAACTCCTGAGTTTTCTCTAGGTTAAGAGCCGTAAAAATCACATCGACATTTGGATATTCTTTACAACACTCCTCAGTTCTTCTGAAAAAGCCATTATTGTCTATTGTTTTCTGAATTCACAAGCATTTATCTATCTTCTTGATGTTTCTTATTTCAACTTGACTTGTTTATTATCTTATAGAATATGATTAGCTATTTCATGACTGTAAGTAATTAACCTGTCACTGTGGGTTTGAAAAGCGCAGCATGAAGACTGTTGTCTCAAGTGTAATGCATGGGGACAGCCGGGTGAGGGAGGAGTTATCTGACCACTGTTGAGGAGGAGTTAGGCACCAGGGCGCGCAGGAGGCAAGAAGCAAGGTCACAGAGGTGTCTCTGGGGGGTCCTTTCAGGATGTAGGTCCTGTTACCTGGGTGACTGCTGTCCTTTAGGGGCAGAATCAGGCTGGCAATTAATCCATCTGCAAAACAGAGGCTTCCAAAGATCTAGTGTGCATCTTAGAAGGACAGAGGTGCTGCTGGGAAGATACTTAGTGAAAATAAGAAAGAGAAAAAAAGGGGGGGGAGAGGGGCGGGGGAGAGAGAGAGAGAGAGAGAGAGAGAGAGAGAAAGAAGGAAACTTACATATGGATTTCAATGTTGAGCCATGGGTGATGCAGATCTCTTTCTCTCTCTGTGTCTCTTGACCCAACTGGAAGAGATCATCAAGTCTCTTCACAGTTTCATGTGAGCGGGATGTGAATCAGTGGTGAGTTCTAGGTTCATAATGGTGAGAAAACTGTTACAGCAGGTGACAGCAAATGTCAGCACTGGTAATCAGTTTAAATTAAATTAGATGCTACTTAAGTAATAAAAAGGCATGTGTCCAGTGATTTAGTTTTGTTTCTAAAAGATTTAAATAGGGATCTCTGGGTGGCTCAGTCAGTTAAGCATCTGCCTTTGGTTCAGGTCATGATCTCAGGGTCCGGGGATCAAGCCCCATGTCAGGCTCCCTGCTCAGAGGAGGGAGCTTCTTCCCTCTGCCCCTCCCCCACACTCGTGGTCTCTCTTTTTCTGTCTCTCCCAAAAATAAAAACATAAAATCTTTTTTAAAAAGTTTAAAGATATATGTGTTCATCTCATGTATTTCTATGGAATACGAAGGCTTGAAACTGAATATCATCAATGGTTAGAAATTCACATGCATTTTATGGTATTCAAATAAACTATGTGTGACAAAATAATAAAGGGAGAATACATACCACTTACATTTGGAAAGTAAGGACAAGGAAAGAAAGGGACTGGCAGCTTGAGATGCTAACAGAACAATCAGCCTATTGGCACGGTCCATATTGGATCCTTAATCCAGAAGCAAGTTCCAGCACATATGTCCTATTCAGGCATCAGGGCTCAACACTAAAGGGGAAGGGTGTGGAGCGGTGGCATGAACTTGGCAGTCAGACACACTAGGATTCACATCTTAGCTCTGACTTTTCCTGTGTCAGGTCCGTTGAGTTAATCTGATCTCTGAAGCATTTTTAAAGAAATGGATAAAAATAATTTACCACACTATTATGACATATACAGAAGATGAAGGGTGAAGTATAGGGTCTTGGCCATAGCTAGCTAACTAAGCTCTTCCCTTCCTTGCACGAGCCACCGGCATGTTTGGGGAGCTCAGATCCTCAGAATATTGAAGCTGAAAGGGTTGCCGCAACCGTGGATATCATGATAATCGAAGGGACGTTAACATTTTTTTCTTTATTCTTATATGTAATGTCATGTGTAATATGTTATGCCCCAATAACGGGTCCGTGATTAAAGGAGCGAGACTGATACAAAGCGAAGGTCAAGCAAAGCTTTATTTCGCGCCAAGCATCAAGAATCTAACCGAACGTTCGGGGCCGCACCTCTTACAAGAGAGGGCGACCCTTCTCTGTTTCACAGTCTAGCTTTTAAGGGTAAAGGCCATGCGGTTGGGCCTGGCCACGCACAGGTGACCAATGAGATTGTAACACACACAGGAAACTCCACAGTGATGCTAGGTGACCAATTGAATTATAATTTACCCTAGTAGACATTTGAATCAGCCTATTACACCTTGATTAGGATTGGCGCCAAAAGGGTACCCAAAGGGCGGGGGCCCATACTCCTTGGTAGCTAGGGAGACAGTATGCAACCCCCCACTGATCGGATGTCTCCACCTGGCCTGACCCACCTTTGTATCTGGGCATTGTTACCCGGAGCTGGTTTCCGGGACCCGCCTTTAAGTGAATCCCCTGGGGGAAGGGGAGTGAGGACAGTTCAAAGGCTAAACAAGGTTTTGTTTAACCTCAATGAAAGCCTCTTGACAAAATATAAACATAAAATAGGTCCTTACATTCCCCCCTTTTCTTTGGAGACTAGTCAAATCTTTGACTTTTTAGCCAGTTTTATATTTCCCCCCTCCCCATATAACAGGGGCAACAATAAATTTAATGAACTTATTGTATTTTTGAGTCTTAGTTTTAGTCCACGATCGGCAGGGTCCATTGGCAGCAGCATCCACCTCGGGGGGGCGTTCTCATCCTCGGCTCGTTTGACGTGACCCGCATGAATCCAGGCCCTGATGCCTTCTACTTCTATTGCCGTGGGGGTGGTCAGGATGACAGTAAACTGTCCCTTCCAGCGAGGCTCCAGGTTTCCCACTTGGTGGCGGCGTACCCAAACCAAGTCCCCGGGTTGGTAGGCATGAGGCTTCATAGGTCTCCGTCCCAGTGTGTGCAGTCCGGATCCCTGCATGGGCTCTTTTTAAAACAGACTGTAGCGCCTGCAGTGACTGGAGTACAGACTGGTCAGTCATTTCTGCTATAGTAACCTCTTGTAATCCGGGGGGGGGGCGGGATCCTGAACATTATTTCAAATGGGGTCACCTTATTTAAGTAGGGTGTACATCGCACCCCGAGAAGGGTGAAGGGAAGGAGATCTACCCACCCACCCCCAGTCTCCAGAATTAACTTTGTCAAGGTCTCTTCAAGAGTCCGATTCATTCTTTCTATTTGCCCCGAGCTCTGGGGCCCCGGGGCCAGTAGGCACAATGTAGTTTCCAATTAGTGCCTACGGCTTAACTCACAAATGCAGGGCTTTTGTCTAACCCAATGACAAGAGGTGACCCAAACCTCTAGTAGCTTCTTGACTACCACTCCTGCCATCTCATGTTTGGTAGAGAAAGCTTCCGCCCAACCTGAAAAAGTATCTATAAAAACTAACATATACTTGTGCCCATATTTTCCCGGTTTCATCTCTGTAAAATCTATTTCCCAATAAATTCCTGGTTCTTTACCTCTTTCTCTTTTCCCTCTTCCCATTCTAGTTCCTCCTGCATTTACCGCCTGACATTGAGCACATCTATCAACCACATCCTGAGCCATACACCCTAATTTAGAAACCTGGAACTGCTTGCCCATAAGTTCCTTAAGCTTGCGCGTCCCCAGATGAGTGCCCTGATATATTCGGCTTACTAATTTTCTTCCTAGTCTTAGCCCAATCCCCTTTATAGTCTAATTTAGTCCACTTCTGTAAATATACCTGTATCCTTGACTAGGAGGGCCGTGGCAGCAATTACGCGGAGGCAAGGGGGAACCCAACCACTACTGGATCTAGTTTCTTGCTAAGATAGGTTACTGGCCTTTGCCAAGGCCTCAGAATCTGAGTCAAAACTCCTTCAGTCACCCCTGCCTTTCCATCCACATACAAGTGGAAGGGCTTGGTAACGTCTGGGATGGCCAGTGCTGGGGCACTCAGTAAGGCTCTTTGTAATTCCCAAAATGTTCCTTCTGCCTCAGCTCTCCACTCTATACCATAATGAGTCCTCCCTTACCTAGTTCGTAGAGAGGCCGGGCAATCTCCACAAACCGCAGTATCCATAGCCTGCAGTAGCCCACCGTCCCAAGGAACTCCCTCATGGAGACCAAAGTCTAAATAAGTGGCATGGCTCTTACAAAGCTGTGTTTTCACTGCTGACACCTGATACCCTTTTCCCTGCAGAGTCTGTAAGAGAGCTTTTGTCCCCTGCAAGCATGACCCATAGTCCTCAGCGGCTATTTTTACTATTCCCATTAACTCAGTCAGATTCTTCCTTTCAAATCCTTCAATTTTCTGAAGTTTCCTCCTTATATCTGGGGCTAACTGACTGGCAAAAGCAAGATCGTCTACACGAGTTACCGTGCAACTTCTCTGAAGTTTACCTTAAGTCATCTAGCTTAGGTAAACAAATATTTAATAACAATCTAATCTAGAATTTGACACCC
The DNA here is from genome assembly GCF_963455335.1 of Martes martes. Classification (NCBI taxonomy): domain Eukaryota; kingdom Metazoa; phylum Chordata; class Mammalia; order Carnivora; family Mustelidae; genus Martes; species Martes martes. Next base: position 3,586,001 of record NC_137899.1, read on the forward strand.
ATAAAGTCATGTTACTAAAACAACTTTTCTCTCTAAAATAACCATTTCCAGAGATATCCAAATCAGGACCAATTCATTTGAAAAACAAGTCCAGTTTTAACAAACTTGGCCTAATTATTTACATAAGCTCAGCAAGAACAGTGAGTGATCATATAGATCTTTTAGAATCTGCTTTGCTGGAACTTCTTATAAGGAATCTCTAGGTTGAACTTTTAGTAGCCTCTCCGGGCCAGAAGCCGAGCCACGTACTTGCCATCAGACATGCCTGCAATACCTGTTGATTTGGGCAAATGTCTCTTCTGAGCTTCCCGCCCCTGCCAGGGAGTGACATTCTTTACTCACCTGGTAAGGCTGCTGGGAACTCTGTAAGCAAGGTATCAGGCCAACAGTTCCAAAGGGCTTTACGGCTCCAAGTTTCATGAAGTCAACCTTAGTTCCTTTAAACTGTCTGGTCATATCTGAGGCTTTTCAAATAGGACATTCCAGTCAAAGCCTTGGTAAAATAACCAGTTTCCAATGCTGTCCTGTTACAAGGAGAACAGATTCTTATTGAACTTATGCAAATGACTGATTGCCAAGGAAGAAAGAATACTTACTGAGACTTTTTGGTTTCAGAGGGTTCAGATAGAGAGATAAGTTGAATGCCTTGATTCGTTTACAAATGAGTACTTTTACATCTCTGTAAGTTACAGGTAACTTAAGAGTTTCCCTAGTCTGGAGGAGCAAACATTACAGAACCAGTCATGTTTAAAACAAGACAAAACATTAAGAAACACAGCATTACAACCTTTCAGTTCATCTAGTCCCATGTTACTAATTCTGGTTGAGTCCGAATGCAGCCCTTACTTCTGTAAATTCTTACCCATTTCAGTTCCCAGGATTTTAACATATCAAAGACCTGTATTTGTCCTGAAAGCCTACCCATATGAATTTCTTTTGGAATTCATCTTACAAGAGAATTAGAACAATTACAAGTGACAAAAACTCAGAACAGATATAGTTAAATATCAAGTGATGACCCTTATCAAACCATTAAAATTTTAGGAAATGTATAGAACCTCTAGAATAATTACAGCATTTACCCAAATGCAACCCAAAGTTTATCATTGGTTTAGCACTACTCCCTCAGTAACTTAGCATATCAAGGAAAAACCTTATGAGTCAAAGAGATCTCAATTACAACTCTGGGCAGGCAAAGAGAAAACCATTTACATTTCAATTAACATAAGAAAACTTTGCCCTTTTAAATAGAGAGAAAACCAGCTTTTCTATACCAGTGTCTTTCCTTTTTTTTCTTTATTTTTAAGCGTGCAGTCTTAAGATAAGATATGAGTTTTCTGGGTTTCCCTTCCATCATGAATGATGTCATAGACAAAGGGAGGGGGATCTTTCAGATGCTGTCCTGCTTGCGTCCCTTGCGGGAACTTAGGAGCGTCTTAGCTAAGGTCTGTCCGTATAAACCCCGGACCAGGCTACTCCGTGGAGTAGATGACTGTTATGCCATATGACACCCCGCGAGACTCAGGGTGCAGCCCACTCAGACTCCGTAGCCAAAGCTGTGGAGCCATACAGACACATTCACACAGTCAGGCACTCTTCAGATTCAAACAGGTTGGACACCTCTCCCCAACAGGTCTCCCCTTCCATTCTTTAGGAATGAATCTAGCTCAGACTGTGGCCCCAGGCCTGTTTTTCTTTCTTTTACATACCTCCTACTTTTTACAAACAGTTGCTTTTTCCATTTCCATCACTCTTAATTACATTGAACAGAATTTTGCATTCTTAGAAATACCTTAACCTCTACTGAAGATGAAATATAAACCAATTGTGAGCTGTTACAACAGAATTCTTTAGATGGCAAAATTATCAATCAGTTAAGCACAAAACATGTTTACCAACAGATTCCAAAAGCACAAACCTAGTTCAAGCAATCAGCGCTCTAGCATTTTATCCCATTCCTTCAAACACAACAAACAGCACAGCAGACAACAAAAAGACAAGACAAAGACAACCATAGGCCCAGATGTTCAGAACCTGAGGAGATCTCCCAGGGGGACTCGAACCCCCTGACCACCTAGGGGGACTTGAACCCCCTGACCGCATAGGTGATCGCCTAGGGGGACTCGAACCCCCCGACCGCCTAGGGGGACTCGAACCCCCTGGCAATCTACCAATGGAGGGAAGGGGCGTCCCCGCATCCTCTCCAGCCCTGGGGAGCATGGCCGCGTCCGGCTTCACCCCGGTGGGCTATACCTGGGGCTCCACCCAGACAGACCGACCGATCTCACAGAGCACCTGGAGATCGGCGGATCCCACAGAGTAAAATCTGTGAGATCTTACCTCGAGGCTTTTCCCAGAAATTCTGATGCTGGCTCAGTTCTCGTCATTTAATCCCGGATGAGCCCCCATATGTTATGCCCCAATAACGGGTCCGTGATTAAAGGAGCGAGACTGATACAAAGCGAAGGTCAAGCAAAGCTTTATTTCGTGCCAAGCATCAAGAATCTAACCGAACGTTCGGGGCCGCACCTCTTACAAGAGAGGGCGACCCTTCTCTGTTTCACAGTCTAGCTTTTAAGGGTAAAGGCCATGCGGTTGGGCCTGGCCACGCACAGGTGACCAATGAGATTGTAACACACACAGGAAACTCCACAGTGATGCTAGGTGACCAATTGAATTATAATTTACCCTAGTAGACATTTGAATCAGCCTATTACACCTTGATTAGGATTGGCGCCAAAAGGGTACCCAAAGGGCAGGGGCCCATACTCCTTGGTAGCTAGGGAGACAGTATGCAACCCCCCACTGATCGGATGTCTCCACCTGGCCTGACCCACCTTTGTATCTGGGCATTGTTACCCGGAGCTGGTTTCCGGGACCCGCCTTTAAGTGAATCCCCTGGGGGAAGGGGAGTGAGGACAGTTCAAGGGCTAAACAAGGTTTTGTTTAACCTCAATGAAAGCCTCTTGACAAAATATAAACATAAAATAGGTCCTTACATGTAAAGTACTTTATTCTCTGATTGCTCCTTTGTTTCTTAACCTAGGTCAGCGTTATGATCTAGATTTTCCCTATGAGGAAGCCAAGACGTAATTGACTTGCTGAGTAGTGACCCCTCGTCCGTGGTGATACAATTAAGATGCAAAATCGAAGTCCTGCCTTCACGTCCATAACAAAATGCGATTTGTTAATTTCTCCCCCAGACAGATGAGTCACTCTTAGTATCTAACACTTCATCTCACCCAAAGCCACGCGAGGCAAGTGTGCTTTACTGATGAAAGTAACTTCTGTTTCACTCTTTGATCTATTCTGTTTCTTATCCATCCATCGAGTCATACCCCACCCCAGGAAATGTCACACGATTCAAGATGATACATACTTTCTTTGGTTAGATATGAAATATTTCTGGAATAAACATCTCACAAACCAGCAGATCTCGAATTTACAACTGGGCTCCATTTCCACTCCTGGATAAATGCCAACGCTCCAGCCGTGAAAAGTGGAGTAGTGATTTGGATTTCATAGACAGGGTGTGACATGCAAGTATGATTTATAATTAAACTTCTATTTGTGCTACTACAGATGAGACTCGTTCAAGTATAAATCACTAGCAAATACTTAGTAGTTAACTAGGTAGGTAGGCTAATCATTAAGCATTTTTATTGGTTTGTAAATCAATTTTATGGACTTGTTTAGAGCTCTATTCCTAAAACACTTCAGGATTTTTTTTTCTTTTATTTTTTTCCCTTAACTTCCCTGATGTGCTCGTTAAGGCAAATCTTAAGGCTCTCTCCCAGCCATGTGGACCCAAGCAGTAGGTACTGGTGCAAATAAATCTCAGTTTTAATTTTACTGTTTGATTGTCCCATATTAAACTGAGTACTGAGATTCTACTTCCTGCTGACAGGATCCAGACTGTCACATCGGAGTCCTTCGAGGGGCCTACTGAAACGAGGCGGGAGGCTGACCGAGGAGGAAGGGTGGCAGACCGGAGCGATGGAGAGAGCTCAGTCTTGTCCAGATAGACAGAGCTTACACCTTTCCTTGTTTGGATTCTCAGTCGGTCTGATCATTGGCAGTCTGTTAACTCTCTGCTCTGGATAATGTCTTCATAGAGATACAAATGTATATATATATATAAAAATGCATGAAGTTTACTTGTTAAATAGTAAAACAGAGTAGGGACTCACCATTGAGTAGCTTCAATATTATGACTGAAAACAGTTGAGAGTTAAAAAAAAAGCCAAAAAACATTGGGGTGACTGGGTGGCTCAGTGGGTTAAGCCTCTGCCTTCGGCTCAGGTCATGATCTCAAGGTCCTGGGATCCAGCTCCGCATCGGGCTCTCTGCTCAGTGGGGAGCCTGCTTCCCCCTCTCTTTCTTCATGCCTCTCTGCTTACTTGTGATCTGTCAAATAAATAAATAAAATCCTTTAAAAAATAACATTAAAACAAAACAAAAAAACCCTTGGTCTGGCACTTTTTAGCTATGGAATATTTTGTAGGTTGGCATCCGCTCCCCAAAGTACCTGTCTGGAGATCTTCTCCGCCAGCCATTTTAAGGATACATTCCATTGTAGTTCAGCTTCCCTGCTTATTTTTCTCTTGTCTGGTAGTGTGGATATTTGCCTTCGCTCAGCCCTGTTCCCACCACACCCCCATGGGCCCGTGGGCTGGAGGGACACTGCCATCACATGGACCTATGCTCTGCCCACAAGAAATGGCTTTGTAAAGTCTCTAGATTCCTTCTGGATTAACCCTTGTCTGCACAGGACTGCCAACATAGGATGATTCCATGCTGCTTCTCGTCCTTATACCTGCTCCTTCATTTAAATGATCTCTCTTTATTTCTTTCCTGCCTATTAGTCTGTAATGACCTTATGGGGGAGTGTTGCCTCTATCTCAATTTGATTAACACTAGACTCCCAGATGCCCAGTGTTTTACTGCTTCATGACCACATGCAAGCAAATGAAAAGCCAGAGAGCATGCTTTCCTGTACCAGAAAGAAGTGACCAGAGTCAGGATTTCAAAAAATGGCTACAGGCATTTGGCAGATGGCAGCAGGGTCCAGGGGAGAAGAATGGGCATGCCAGACACTGACAGTGTTTATGGACATGGAGGGTTATATAATGTGATGAAATGAGAAGCGGCAGAGCCATAGGGGACAGTCACCTTCTCCTGGATGAATGCTCAGTCATTTGAGGAGAGGAGGCTCCCAGCGTTAGTGTGCCCGGCGGGCATCCCAGCTGCAAGGACGAAGCCTGGCCCAGCACAGGGCATTCCATTAGAGCAGGAGGGAGCTAATCAGGCTAGGACTGAGCACAGTGACTATGGTGCAGACAGTGGTTACTGGCAGAGCTCTGTTCATAAAGCTGCTCTGTTCAACTGATCTGCTGTTCTCTAGTACTTGAACTCCCTACGGGTTGAAGGAAACACACACACATTTACATATATACCTAATATATGTCATGCAAAGGCATATGGCATTACTATGCATTACCTGACTCCAAAAACCACATACATATTGCAGCAGAGGAAAACAAAACAAAACAAAACAAAACACAATTTTATGTGTTTGCATTTGCATGTTTCCACATTTTACAGAGGGGAAATTAAGGCACTGTTTTATGAAGTTAACACACAGAGAGGTTGAATTGTGGGCTTAGGGTCCCATGGGAAATTAAAGGAATGAACATTTGAACAGAGGATTTTTTTTCCCCATTTTCCAAAGCCATTGTTCCTTTTAATCTAGTAGGTTCCCTTGACATCTTCTGGAAAGTAATCTTCAAGACCCCACTAAATTACAGCTACTCCCCAACTTGAAAGCTCAGGTGGCTCCCTGAACTCTCCAGAGCAGACCAGATGACTTGATTTGGCCAACAAAATGTTGGCCCAGTCTGGGCTTGGTTTACCAGATGATGCTGACTTCTTGACACCAAAACCACTCTTCCTCTAGTTTGTTCTGCAAACAGCATTTCCATAGCACTCCCATGTCGGGATGCCTAGAACGTGGGAGAATTTAACTCTACCTCTGCCAGGTGGAAAGACTTATATACTTCTACCCCTCATTAACCAGTTCCCTGGGTCACCTCCTTGGCTGCATTTTAAGGGTGGCTGTTTGTGTCAATGGTATCCTGGCCAGAATGGAGACAGTTTGTTTACAAGGAAAGTTGTTTCTTCTCTGTGTTGAGTTTTAGCAGTCCCTGGCACATTGTAGATTCCAGCGTGTTTGTTGTATTAATTAACCAGCGTTTATCATTTTTCATGATTCTGGTACAATATAAATCAGTGTTAAATAAATATAGCATCTTTAAGAAGTTCTACAAGAGTTCTAATTCCGTCTTTATAAGATGGGCATGATAATGGCTAGAAGGGGAGATGTGGAGTTGTTTGAAGTTTAGCCTCTCCAGATTAAGGTCTATGGGCTCGGAGATGTTGACCAGGAGCAAGAGACTCTTGAAAATGACACCAAGAACAGAACAAGAGAAAAACAGCCACCCAAGAGCCAAGCTGGCCTCTCCACCTGGACTTGGGAATTCATTTGGAAGTATACTCATTTCATTCTCCGATTCTCTACTTTATTTACACATAGCTCCCACTGAGGGCTCGCTGCCTGAGCAGAAATCAAAGAACAGTTCTCATCTTATAAAAAATACAAAGGCAAAGGGGAAAAATAATTAATTTGTTCCCTTAGGAGTTTGAAGAGGTATTTTTATTCTGATTGGTATTTCAGTTGTAGGAAGAGCAGAAAATAGTTCAAGGTTGTCAGGGAAGGGAAACAATACATTCTCATTGGTAGAAAAAAGTCTGAAAGTGTTTTATCTGGTCTCAGGGGCTTTCTGCTTTCAACATTTCCCTTAATCTTGGCTAAAGCTCAGACGAACTTTTCTCTTTATTTCTTAACTCCAATTTAATTTGGTTTGATTTTCAGTGTTTCTCCCGATTTCTTTCTGATTGCTTCCCATTCACAATGACTTTCTTTCCTTATCAATATGGAAAGTCAGGTGCTAAATGCATTTAAACCACCTCTGATGAATTCTCACACGTATTATTATTTTTTTTTCCTAACTGCTACACCCATGTCATCTAAAAGCTGTAAAATGATGTTGCTTTTTATCCACAGAATCATATAATTTTAGAGCCATAAGGTATGCAACTTGGGGGGAATCTAGGTCAAACACCTAATTTCACAGGTGAGGAAGCTAACAACTCAGGTGGTGCTTGAACTGTTGAAGGGTATAAAACTAATTAAGAAAACCCTGAAGACTGCACTAGAAATCTCCTAATTCCCAAAGAGGCTCTCGGCTCGGGGTGGGGGAGGGGGCTTTCCCTGTGAGCTCACACAGTCCTTGGACTGAACCGTTCTTGCATCCCTGCTCTAGATGGTTCACCTTTGGGCTTGGCCTGATAAGACTTTGAGTGAGAACGGCACGAACTTGGGCCTCAGAAACAATTGGATCCAAAGCTTCACTCCGCTGATTTGTGGTACATACACTCAGGGTGATGGCAAGAGGTAAAAATGGAAGAATAAACGGAAATCATTTAGCTGAGTTCCCAAGAAAAAGCATGTGTTTGGGAAGTAAACTTTCCCTCAGCACCTCCTCTCTGGGTTAAGGATGTTTCAATTCATATATTCAGACACACGTTACTACCTTTAGATGACAATCTCTAGCTCATTCTTTTTGCTTTAGTCCTAGAAACCTAAGCCACATTTTCCCCCTCCCCCCCATTCTAGTTTACCAAGAAACAAGTCATCTTACGAAAGCTTTCTAACTACATAGAAATGTCTTAAAATTTTAACATTCTCCATAAACCAGCCGGTTCTCCTTGGGTAGAAACAAAGGTATAATAGAAAATCTGGGCACAGGTTTCTGCTCCTATCCCTGTCTTTATTCCTCTCTCCGTGTCTCTTTTTCTCTCTGTGTGCATGTATCCATAGTTGAAATATTTTATGTAATATTATAATGCTTGGTCTGTTTCATTTTATAATAAATCCCTGACATTTTATCAGGCTGTGCTCCCTAAAAAGCAGAATCTTAGAAGAGGACTTCTATACGATATCTCCTCTGGTGAGATAAGCGTGATGGATGGGGAACAACGGACATTGAGGAAGTAAGGTTGGGATGGGAGTCTGACACAGTCCACCCCTGCATCATCCACGAGCTCCCCAGCCCCCTGTGTCACTGCTCTGGCCTCAGTGTTGTGGAAGAAAAGAAGCACTCGCTGTTCTCCTGGGAAAGTAGAGATAGATATAAGTCAGTCCCCCTCAGGGTCTGCCTGGAGATAGCGGCCAGCCACTGTCTCTACAAAAACTGAGAGCAAACAGGCAAATGAAACAGACGACAGTCCCTATGGCTACGGGTCTCAGCCTCAGCGCAGCCATTATTGCCTCCTAGAAATACCCTGTCTACGCTTTACTCTACCTCGACCAGTCATTCCACTGCTCTGATTGGCTTGTGTGGAGAGACAGCTTGGACGTCAGCCCAGAGGAACCAAATCCACGGACTTCCCTTCTCTGAGGTCTTGGTGTTCTCATGCACCATTCCTGATATCACCCAGGAGGAGACACCAAGAGACACCCAGAGGATGCCCCAGCTTCCTGACTTATGTCTGGACGTCAGTGTATAATAGCAAACTGAGGTCTCCTTGGCAATCAGGAGAGCTCATCCTCACAATTCCACTGGAATGAGGGACCTAAAGTGTGAAAGTAGCAACCCTTTCTGTCTCCCCAGTTGACACAGTGCACCTCCTGGGAATCAGGACCCCTGACACTGTGTTTAGAGAACAGGAAACCCAAATCCCTAAAGCAAGGCCTGGGGAGGGAAATCTCCTCCTTCCATCCCTTAGCTCCTGGGGCCTGTGTCCGCCAGGCTACTAGGGACACAGTGCCACCTGTCAGCTGTTTCAGGGGGCTGGGATGACTTTGCTTTGCCACTGTTCTTTAGAGCAGACCACACCCCTACATGTGGCCATATTGTGACATAATCCCTTTCTGTGCTGACTCCAAAATATGTCATCTTATCTGCAGACCAATCCCTCCTTTGTCCGTTACTGTTAGGGATCCTGCTTATAAGAAAAATGTGGTGGTTAAATATAAAGAGGAGGATACAGGAGTGTGCGCACCCTGTCCCTGTGCATTCCGTGACCTGGGATACAGGAGTGTGCGCACCTTTCCCCGCGCATTCCGTGACCCGGGATACGGGAGTGTGTGCACCCCGTCCCTGAGCATTCCGTGACCCAGGGCCCAATTCCGTGTGTACCGTCCAACCATACAGTTTGGATTGCTGGTGCTTCCACAGGAACAAACACAATTTGGATCGCTCTGTTTACGCATATGTAAGTATGTGATTGGGTGAATCTTACAATCTCGGATCCTTTTGGTAGTTTTAGCAACAGAAACACACAGCAGTCCATGTGGTCAGTCTTCCTTAGGTCCCTGCAGAAGGGTAGAAATTGTTTGATGACATGAAAAGTTATTTATGTGGTTGCCAAGGTCATGGCATTTCTTCTGAAATCCAAGGATCTGTACTCATACTCTCTCTGTGCATGAGGGGCCACTTTTTTTCCCTTTTTTTTTTTTTTTTTTTTTTACATAGAGGGATATGTTCGTGTTTCATATACCATGGCAGTCCCAAATCTCAGCAACAGGGTAGGTCAGTGAATCCTTTGGTCCTTTGCCCACCCTGTGGGATTCATGTGTCATGCTGGGTTATTAATGGCACTTCCCACCTGTTACTCACCGGTCCGTATGATGTCATTAAGGCAGTACACTAACGCGAAGCTTTACAGAATATTAAGGAAACACGATCCTTAAAGACTACCGGGTGACAGTATTGTGGACAGTTAATACTGCCCTAAGGAGGTCGTGAATGTCTGCTCCTGAGTTTCCCATGTAAAGTCAAACTGCTTTTGATCAACCCTACGGATGGGGATCAAGAAGTACACATTCACAGATCAACGGTTGTATAGTGAATGCCAGCAGTGGTATTGATATGCTTCAGAAAACTACCACACCGGCTCGGCAGCTGTGATTGGGAAAAGCAATACCACCTAGTTACAACTACAGTAATCCTCAGCGTCTGTCGCAGTTCCTCTGGTTTTAGCAAGAGTCGGAATGGTGAAATGGACAGGATATCACGTCGATTACTGATCTTGCATCCTTTGCGCCCCGAGTTGGCAAACTTTTCTGCAGAGGACCAGATATGTATTAGGCCTCGTGGGGTAAAATTCTCTGCCGTAACAACTGACTTCTACGGCCGTAGGGAACCCATAAATGAATGAGTGTGGCTGTATTAAATAGAATTTTACTTCAGAAAATGGGCAGTGGACCAAATTTGGCCAACAGGGCATCATTTGTTGAATAGCCTTATAGCCTGCCCAGGGATATATTATTGCTACTGATTCCCTGTTTTTGTTGCATGAAGGTGACTAGTTTCAGGCACTTCCGCTTGGACCCCCAAGGTGGGTTGAATGGTGTACCCCCAACGTTCATGTCCACCAGAAAACTCAGAATGTGACAATTTGGAAACAGGATCTTTGCAGATATAATTACTGAAGTTAAAATGGGGTCATGCGGATTAGGGTGGGCTGCAATCCAAGACTGGGGTCTTTATAAGCAGAAGCAACAGAGACATGGATGCACAGAAAGAAGAAGACCATGTGAAGCGAGAGTCGGAGTTTGGGGGTAATGCATCTGCAAACCACCAAGTGTTGACGATGGCTAGAAGCTACCGGAAGCTTGGAGGGAAACATGAGGTAGAGTCTCCCTCAAAGTCTCCAAAAGGAGCCAACCCAACTTTTAGACTTCTAGCCTCCAGAACTGTGAAAGAATAAATTTCTGTAGTTTTAAGCCAACCAGTTTGTGGTATTTTGTTACGGTGACCTTCGCAAACTAATACACTGGCTTGTCTTAATATCTCTTACTTGAGGGCTCAGGGACACATCTGAAGGTCTTGCCTACTGTTTAGCATATTCATCTTAATTACACACTCAGGGACAAGATTCTTAAGAATATGGTGGGTACACAGTTATTATAAATTGTTCTAGAGTTCTGTTTATCACCCAGCCTTCATGCTTTCCTACGCTAGCCATGGGATTATGATAGTCCCTTCGTATTGATGTTAGCTCAGACCCCATACTCATCAGTCCTTAAACATTTTGTTGAGTCAGCTTTGTCAAGGCATTGTTAGCCTGGACAAGAGCCATGGCCCTTTGTAAAAGGAATGGGAGAATGTTTACTTCAAATACTTGCAATGACTTTGTAGGGTCTTTTGGTCAAAGAAACATGAGCATTCTTTTATTGGATGGGCCCAGGCTCTAACTTAGATCTGAAACCTGACAGAAAGGTCATGATTTTCTGTTGCAGAGCATAACAAAAGATTTCTGATCACTGTATTTTGACTTTTTAATGCACATAGAGCAAGACCCTAGTCAGCTGTAATCTATATCACCCTTCATGCCACATGGTTCATTAGCCATTACACATCAAATACCGTGGATGCTCCTATTATAGTAATCAGATAAAACTTGTCCCTCGATACTGTTTATTTTTGCTCTATAAGATGAATCTACCACAGTTGGGAAAAAAACAAAACAAAACAAAAACAAAAAACTATTACCTTGTTGATAGATATTTGGGCTGTTTCCAGTTTTTGGTTACTAAAAATTAAGACTTTACGATCTTTGGAAGCAACATGGTCCTCCCTGGGGTGTGTTAGTCTGGCCCATCTACCAAGTACCCCAAGACCTGCTGGGTTCGAGTGGAGATCAGAACACAAGAGGGCTCTGCAACAGGTCCAGGCTGGGTCACAGGCTATTCTGCCCCTTGGGCCACGTGATCCAGTAGATCCAATGGTGCTCGACATCTCTATGGTCGACAAAGGGTGTTTGGAGCCTTGGTCAGCTCCCTCCAGATGAATGGCTGCATGAGTCTTAAGAAATTTTTTTTTTTTTTAGATTTATGTATTTATTTGAGAGAGAGAGAGAACGAGCAGGAGGGGCAGAGAAAGAGGAGGAGAGAATCTCAAGCAGACTGTGAGCTGAGCACAGAGCCTGACTCGAGACTCGATCTCAGGACCCTGAGACCATGAGCTGAGTCAGAAACCCAAGAGTCAGATGTTCAACAAACTGTACCACCCTGTTGCCCCTGGTCTTTAGCATTTTTAGAGACAATTTTACCTCTCCATTTCCATTCTGATTGTCCATTTTTTGTTCCTTTACTTAACATATTGCACTGGCTGAAACCTCCAGTACAATATTGGATACATGGTGATAGAGAACAAATGGATACAATTTCTGATCGTGAAGTGAAAACATTGTCATTCACCATTAAGTGAAAGTCCTTACCTCATGAAGTGTGGGTCCTTGCTGGTGGTCAAGTTCAGAAATGTCATCATGTTTTTTAATATAATTTGTTAATATGACACACTACACTTTTTATTTTCTTATATCTTTGTCTAAGTATGCAGATTTCATAAAATGCATCAGAAAATGGTTAATTCCCTTCAAACTCTCTGTAAGATTTCATATGTTACTGTATTGTTCTTCTCTTAAATGTTTGTTAAAAATTTACCAGTGAAAACAACTATACAGAAGATCAATAAGGAAATAAAAAAACTTGAACAACAACACAGAACAAATGAACCTAATAGAACTATATAGAGTGCTCTACCCGACAATAGCAGAATACACATTTTTTTTTTCTCAAAAGCACATGGAACATTCTCCAGGATAGACCATATGTAAAGCCACAAAATAAATCATAAAAAATGTAAAAACACTGAGTTATACAAAGTATTTGTTCTGATCATAAGAGAATGAAACTAGAAATCAATAGCAAAGGGAAAAAACTGGAAAATTCTAAATCCACAAATACATGTAAATTACACATATGTGTGTAAATATATGTGAATTAAAAATAGGTATCTAAATATATGTAAATAAAACAACCCACTCATTAACAACCAGGGATTCGAAAGAGAAATCACAAGGGGAGTTAGAAAGTATCAGGCGCCTGGGTAGCTCCGTGGGTTAAGAGTCCAACTTGTGGGGGCGCCTGGGTGGCTCAGTGGATTAAGCCTTTGCCTTCGGCTCAGGTCCTGATCTCAGGGTCCTGGGATCGAGCCCCATGTCAGGCTCCGTGCTGGGGGTGTGGAGTCTGCTTGACCTTTTCTCTCTCTCCCTCTAGCTCTTCCCCCAGCTCTCTCTTTCTCGCTCTCAAAACAAATAAATAAGTAAAAATAAATTAAAGAAAATATCTTGACACGAATTAAAATAAAAACACAACAGGATGAAATATACCAAAATGCATTTGGATGCTTACCTTGCACTACATACAAAAATTAACTAAATATTATTCAAAGACCTAAACACAAAAGCTAAAACTATAAACATATGAGTAGAAAACATAGGGAAAGCTTCATGACATTGGATTTGTCAATTACTTCTTGGATATGACCCCAACCCCCCCCCCCAAAAAGCACAGGCAACAAAAGGAAAATCAGATAAATTGGACGAAATCAAAATCTGAAGTTTTTGTGCATCAAAAGGACACTACCTACCGCCAGAGTGCAATGGCAACCCATGGTGTGGAAGAAAACGTTTGCAAATTATGTATCAGTTGGTAGCTATAATCCAACAAAAACAAACAAACAAAAAAACCCAAATAATTTAAAAATGAGCGAAGACCTCAAACAGACATTTCTCTGTTTGAAAAATAAATGCATGAATAGAAACAAGCATCTAAAAAGATGTTCAACGTCACTAATCATTAGGGATATGCAAATCCAAATCACAATAGTCAGTGCTTCACACCCATTAGAATGGCTATTATAAAAAAAGAAGAAGAAGAAAAAGCACAAAACCCCCCAAAACATCACATGTTTTGGCAAATGAAGAGAAGTTGAAACTCTCATGCGTTGCTGGCTAAATTTCAAAAGTTGTAGCCATTATGAAATGCAGTATGGAATAGTGGAAAATGGTATGGTTCAATTTCTTAAAATTAAAAAATAGAATTACTATAAGATCCAAAAATTCCATTTCTGGGAATACACCCGAAACAACTGAAAAGGAGACTCAAACAGATATTCGCACACTTGTGTGCACTGCAGCAGCGTACAACAGCCAAAAGTAGATGCAACCCCAGTGTCCACCAACACAGGAGTGGATAAAAAATGTGGCACATACATACAGTGGGATGTTAATTGGCCTTGAAAAGGAAGGGGATTCTAATGAATGTGAGGATATTACAAGAAGTGAAATAAACCAGTGTCATCAGGAAGGATGCCCTATGATTCTACTTGCATGAGGTACTTGAGGTCATCAAGAGCATAGAGGCAGAAGGTAGAATGGCAGTTGCCTGTGTCTGAGAAGAGACAATGGTAGGTTACTGTCTAATGGAATGGAGTGCCGGTGTGGGAAGATGAGAGTGCTCTGGAGGTGGAAGGGGCTCACGGCTGCACACGAGTGTGGATGTGCTTAATGCCTCTGAGCTGTACACTTCAGTGTGGTTAAAATGGTAAACTTTAGAGGCACTGGGTGGTGCAGTCAGTTAAGTGAGCAACTCTTGGTTTTGGCTCAGGTCATGATCTCAGGGGCATGAGATCAACCCCACCCAGGGCACTACACTTAGAGCGGGGTCTGCTTAAGATTCTCTCTCCCTCCACCCCTCCCACTTATGCTGTCTCTCTCTAAAATAAATAAATAAATCTTTTAAAAAATACAGTAAGATGGTAAATTTTATGTTATATATCTTAAACATACATATATAGTATGCTAATATATTTTATAATAGTATATTATTACAGATGTTAAAATATATTGTTATAAAATATATTTATAATAATATAAATATAATATTATGTAATAATATAATTATGAAAGTATTTTTTTCAATATATGTCTTACACAGTTAAGAAAAAAGACAAAAACAGTTGGGGTGGGGGTTGTTCACTATAAACAACATTTCTTTAATAGATGTATGAGTATTCAGATTATCTGTTTCTTCCTAGATGAGATTTGAAAGCTAGTATATTTCAAGTGCTTGTTATTCTTTTAATTTGCATATTTTTAGTTAATTATGACTTAGAACAACTTTTATAGGCATATTATCTAATCACATTTATTCATAAAGAAAACCCTCATTGATTATTTTCCCATTTTTGAGTTTTCTGTTTCTTCTATTTTTATGTCAAGTGGACATTCCTGACAATAATGGTAATTGAAAGTATTGTGTTATTTATCAGTTGTTATGTAACTAGCTATCCTCATGCTCCGTGGCTTAAAACAATGAACATTTAATGTCTCACAATTTCTGGGGGTCAGAAAAACCACAAGGTGGTGCTTTGCCTCAAGGTCTCCCATAAAATAGAGGCACCTGGTCAGGGAACAAGGCTCTTCTGAAGGCTTGCCTAGGGGGTGATCAACTGCCAAGGTCACTCCCGTGGTGTTTGGCCATCTGAGTTCCCAGATGGCTGTTGACAGGTGACTTCAGTGACTCATCAACAGGTCTTTTTCATAAGTTGCTTGAACATCTTCATGATAAAGCAGCTGGTTTCCCCCAGAATCGATGATTCAGGGAGAGAAAAATAACCCAACTTGGTTGGAAATCACAGTCTTTTTATAGCCAAATACTGAAAATCATGTCCCTTGATATCTAATGTATTCTAATCATTAGAAAAGAATCAGTAAGCCCAAACCATACTCTGAGGGAAAGACATCAAGCTCTGCCTTTTGAGGTAAGAAGCACCAGATAATTTGTAAACATTTTCTTTTAAACCACCACACATTTTAAAGGAAAATCATCTTTAAAATTTGTTACTCAAGCTTGTTTATGTGTGTGTTTGCCACATAAAACGTATTCCTTTTGTGGAGTCAAAATGATAATTTTTCTTATAATTTCTGATTTAGAGAGTATTCTAGTTTTTCACGTTTTAGTTGTTACATTGTTCTACTATTTTAAAAATAAAACACTCAAGGGCACCTGATTCTCGGTTTCAGCCCAGGTGGTGATCTCAAGGTCATGAGATCCAGTCCCATGTGGGGCTCAGTGCTCAGCATGGAGTCTGTTTGAGGATTCTCTTTCCCTCTCTCTCTGTCCTTTCCACCCTTCTCTCACTCTCTTTCTCAAATAAATAAATAAATCTTTAAAAAAGACAACAACACTCAGTTATTTGGTTGATCTTGGAATCCATATGAGCCCATAGGTCTGGTTATGTTAGTGGATAAGCATTGTTACAGGAATATGATACACGCTTTTGATAAAATGATATGAAATAAAAAGGTGAAAAATAATCAGGTAACTGTGAGACATAGCTAATGAAACTATTAATAATGCAGTAGGGAGCAGAAAATAGAAAATGTGACCATAAGGTTTAGATATATCGATATTGGCAAAAAAATGTTTAACATGTGTTGCTAAGGATTGGAAAAATCTATACACATACACTGTCTTTCTCTTTTCTCTTTCTCTCTCTGTCTCGTCCATATATGTATATATAATATATACAAGATGCACACATACATGTATATATATTCTGTTACTTAAATACACATTATCAGAGGAAGAAGTTTGCAAAAATGCACATCAATATATTAGCAACGACCCTCTCTTATGGGTAAGATTGAAAGTAACAAGTGATTGTTTTTCCTTTTTTAAATCTGTTGATCTCTTTCTTTCCGAAAATTCCCATACGTGATTTGTGAAACAAAAAATACTTTGGAGGACAGAGAAAAAGTCTTTAGTGTAAATAGTCGGGCCTTGAAAAGAACATGGGGCTGACCCTAGAAAGTGCTGTCCTCATGTTTCCCTCCATCTTGATCTTGAGAAGGATCCAAATCTGCGAAGGGAGTAGGAGTGTCCTCCCCAAAGGTGGGAGCAGAAGGCAGATGGAACGGAGGCCGTGGAGGCCCCTCGCAGTGCCTGGCATTTATTAGGTCTATACAACTGCTAGTTGTACTAGAAATCCCGTTCCAGGGTTTGGTTTTTCCCATTCCTTCTGCCTTCAGTGCAAGCTGATCTACGAGGGCTTCTGCTCTTCATTTCTTCATTTCTCCTTTTGAATAAACACTTCCAGAGCTTGTCTACCGCACCCAATTTTCAGTACCTTTACTTTACCCCACCCACCCATCCATATGTACAGTAATGGGAAAGGACAGCGGTGCCTGAGATCGTGGACCCCATACTCATCTACCATTGGCGCAGGAGGGCCACTGGGACAGCTACTTCACCTTCCCGGGCCTCTGTTTCTCCCTGGAAGGATGGGTCATTTCCCAAATCCCTTTCATACAGACACACAGTTCTATTCCACCTCTACCATCATCCTACTGTTGCAACTACCCGCCTCATCTACCAAGGTTGAAACCCTGTTTCTAGAAAGACCTATGTGGTTCTCCCCTGGAAAGAGCTTCTGAAATTACCCCAACACAAAATGTCCATATTCCCCTTGTTTTAGTCAACATTTATAACACAGTGCACCAAACCTCCTCACTTGGTGAAGGGACTGAGAAACAGCGACCCTTGGAAAGAGAACTGGCAAGACGTTAGATGGAGCTCATGGGTGACCCGGTAGCGTTTATCAAGCCTTGGCTACCAGCATGACAAAGAAGATATCACAGAGATTTTAGTACTGCCGTTTTCCCTAGTTTGTTTGGATCTCCTTTCCTTTACCCCAGTTCAGGAAGGTCGACTCTGTGCCATTTCTTTCCTGAAGGAGAACATATGTTACAGCAATAAAACATAAACAACTTTTCTACACACAAAAGAATTTGAAACATAAGAAAAGAAAAAAAAAAAAAAAGATTAAAGTGCATCATGACTAGGACTAACACTTTCCACACCCTGAACTAGATGTCGATCCCTGGAATTCTGACCTCTAAGAAAACTGATCTTGTTTTCTTTTTCCCTTTTTTTTTTTTTTTAAGATTTCTTTTAAAGATTTTATTTATTTATTTATTTGAGAACGAGATGATGAGAGAGAGCATGAGAGGGGAGAAGGTCAAAGAGAGAAGCAGACTCCCCATGGGAGCCCGATGGGGGGTCATGACCTGAGCAGAAGGCGGTTGCCTAACCGAGGGAGCCACCCAGGTGCCCGAAAGCTGATCTTGTGCCGTCCCTCCCTCGTGCTGTCCCAGGAGGGACAATGACCCAAACATCGGAAAGCCAAGTCCTCCTACTCAGTAAGAACCCGAGGAGTTGAAAAACTCCAGATGGTGTCCGCCATGGGAGTGGATTTAAGTAGATGGGCCTGACATAGACTTCTAATTTTCTGTAACCCCAACACAGTGGTTTCTACCCCAATGCAGTAAATGATCAGAAACAGTGGACCTGATAAGTCCTTCTGCATAGGAATAATGCATGCAATTCAACGGCTTATATGAATGGACAGTGGAGAATCAAGTGGGATGCTACAAACCTCCATGGCCCAGGTACCAACAAATGATCTGGAAGAATCTCCCCAGCACAGCTGGCACCATGCTAGCCTCCTGAACTCAGATGTCACTTAGACGGTCCCTTATGAGAGGGACCAGCACCAAAGGCACCCTTGCTAGGATGCCCATTCGGAAACACTGGATCCGAAGCGTGGCGGCGAGCTCAGCACCCTGCCTTTGAAGGAGACCATTCGGACGCACGTTGGGGTTTACTACTGGTCAAGAAAAGGAGAAGCTAAACTCGACGCAGTGGCTGACAGAGGGATATCATGCTTTTGCATCCCAAAGAGATTGATTAAAATTAACTGTAATGTCAGGAAATGTGGACGTGCCTAATGGAAAGTGTTCAGTGACTAACTTATTACTAGAAAAATCATATAACCAGCAAGAAATCCCTTTTCCCCACAGGATACACGCCTGAGCTCATGAATCCATTGAACTGAACGGCATAGTTTGTATTAGCTTTTGCTTTGGTTCCAACTATATTTGTTTTCTATCTTTCCACAGAGGGTCTGATGATGAAATTGTGATCAATGGGGAAATCTGTCACAGGACCTCAGGGTAATACGCACTCTCAATGACTTCATCATTGCTGCATCATTGACATAATGTGTGACGGACCCCAATGTTGATGAAAAATCCCATCTTAGAAAAGCATTTCAGAGAATGGGTGCTGGGAACATAACACATTGTGGCTCTGAGGACAGAGTGTGCCGGCTAAAATCTCCCAAAACCCGCGTGCAGGTGAAGTCTGGGTATCTGGGCATGGAGAGACCGAAAGGATCATTACGTTTGCTCCCATAACTGCTGTTCCCAAACTCACGGCAACTTGAACTGCTGAGGCACCTGGTTGTAAATTGAGAAAGACAGAAAATGGCATTTGTTGTTTTTTAAAAATATTTGTATATTTTACATTTTTACCTAAAACTTAAAACTATTTATGTTGGAAATAGTCTTTCATGATAAGGAACCAGACCCATCAATATCCCTCTTTTTTTCCTCCATCGTTTAAACGAATTAATATGTTCATCCTTCCAACTTTTAAATTTCCTTACCTCTTACCCTCTGAATTGGTGCTTAAGAGATGGGATGACAGGATAAAAATCATAAACACAATAGAAGTGGAAGGAAGGAAGAGGCACGCGTTGGGAAATATGCCAAGCTCTTGGAAATATTGTTTCATGTATTCATGCTACCTCTTTTACAAATAAGAAAACCTAGTCACCAAGCATTTAGGTCACAGATCAATGCTGTACTAGCAAATAGCAGATCTGGGGGCCAGAACTGGTCTCTAATCCCCTCGGTCATCTCACTTCCAGGAAAATGGCAATATTATATTGGCCATTTAGAATCTACACAGAGAAATGTAAGAAAACCCATATATGGTGAATTACCGAGAAATTAAAACAACCAAAGACAAATGAAAATTCTAAAGCTTGACAGAAAGAAGAGATCACAAAAATTAATAGGAATTATATTGATGACAAGCCTCTAAATAGTACTACCAGATGGCAGAAGATGGTACGGTCATATTTTTAAAATATTGAAGGCAAAAAAAGAGAAGGCTATAATTTTACATCTGGAAAATATATCTTTCAAACACGATGTCATTACAATATTCTTACTTAACGAAGAGGAAAAATGGTCCCAGAAGATGCTCCAAGTTTGAATAACCAAACCTCGTGAATTTATGGTTATCCAGAACATTATTAAACTGAGAAATGAAAGAAAAACTAAAAAGTATGATCTGAAATTGTATTTCTAAATACCCAGAGCCCACCTGTTGGCTCCTATCATCACGATTGTGGGTGAGTGAGGATGGCAGACTGGGGACACACGGGCCTGCTGAAGTATTTGTTGTGTTAGTGGAAAAGATGAACAATACTGAGTTTAAGAAATTAAGTTAGGAGTAAATGAACATAAACATGAATCTTAAGAGGGCATCAGAAAGCAAAAAATAGAATAGACGTGCTTGCTAACCAACGGAAGAAATCTGTGCTAAGTGGTCACAGGTCAGCCTAGAAAGGAACTGGGTCCCCTCTGGTTCATCATAGTCTGTTGGATTTGACTGAACAAAGTAGAGGCCAAGGGACAGTGGCTTAAACAAGAAAGAATGTTTTTCTCTTCCATAACAGTGCAAAGGTAGGCAGCCTGGCAGAGTGACGTCACCGTAAATGGCCAAGATCCCAGACTCCTTGCATCTTGCTGCCCTTCTATGCATGACTCACCAGGGTCACATCTTGTTCTGTGCAAATAAGGCTTCTGCTTCAGCCATTGCGTCCTGCGACTCAGGACAATAAAGGACAAATGGGCAGCAAGGCTTTTGTCAGCAATGTTTAAGGAACAATTCTACTAACTACCACCTCCTCCTCATTTCCTTGGACAGACTTAATCCCATGGTCATCCAGTTTCAAGGGAACTGTGTTCTGGTGGCCTCATGCCTATTAAAAATGAGAACTTCTATTATCAAGGAAGAAAGAGGAAATTGATATTGGATGATAACTCCCAATTTCTGCTACAAATCCCGTGTAAAAAAGACTATTACTTTTCTTTCAGGGGAAAAAAGATCTGAAACTCAGAAAGAAAACTGATTTTCCATGGTCACACAGCTTATCAGTGGTAGAACCAGATTAGACCAACATCTGGCTTGATCTAGTATTTATGCTTTACCCGAGAAGCCATAGAGAACTGCAGCATTCTGCTGGGGGTCAGGGAGCCCTGTGGGGTCTGGAGTCCGACTGCATGGGAAGGAGTCCCAAGCCACTTGGACAAACTGTGTGACTATGGGGAAGCTCCTTGCACTTCATTCATTCTCTCGCTCGTAAAATTCTGCTAAAAGTTCCATCAAACTTTGAAATTAAATGAGTTGACATACATAAAGACTGTGGGTACAGAAAAAATTTTCTTTGAACGTTGACTATAATCATTGTCTTTCTTCTTTTCCTTTGCAGATAAGATAATGCCATTCCCCAA
The DNA here is from genome assembly GCF_963455335.1 of Martes martes. Lineage (NCBI taxonomy): Eukaryota > Metazoa > Chordata > Mammalia > Carnivora > Mustelidae > Martes > Martes martes. Next base: position 3,607,400 of record NC_137899.1, read on the forward strand.
AAGGGAAAGGAATTCACCTGTAATTACCGATTACGTTAACTTAGGAAATGGGATTCAATTCTATTTGCAGTAGAGAAAGTGAGCCCCAATGAGTCTCTAAGGTAAGAGAATTAGGAGGGTTCTGGAAGTACTCCCCAAATACTCTTAGACAGTAGACTTCATGGCCAGCCAGAGGAGGGAGGGAAATAGACAAACACAGCTAGCTTCTCAAGTTGGTACTTGGTTAATTAAGTATGGGCAACTTGATAAGGAGCATAGGGTGAATTGCAGGTTCATGGGATAAAGAATGAGCTTGGTTTGACAATGTTGGGCTGGAGTTGTCAGTCCAACATCTCTGAGATTTTCTAATTCATCGCTCCCACGAGCATCTGTGATACCCCATCTAGAGTCATGCTCCGTGCAACCATGTCTGTGGATGAAAGGCAAAGCAGATTGTCACAGGAGCCACACGGGAACTTGGGGGTAAGAACCACACTGAGAAATGGCAGCAAGAGGGTGAATGTGGGCCTGATGGAGAAGCAAGTCTCCTGTTGGAGTCCCATCTCCATCATCAAGCAGTATCACCTGGGACGTGACTTCCCTTAGTTACTTACCTTGGATGCCATCCAGCTTTGGCTCCCCATCAGAGACAAGCAGACAGCAATTGCTTCAAGGAATTCCTCCGAGGATGAGCCAGATCCCAGGAATAAAGCACTGAGTATATGGCCAGGAACCCTGTAAGTACTCACTGTTGCCCTTGCCGTGGGCTGAAAATTGGGAGAGAAGGGCATCCTGCAACCCAAGGGAGGAGGAAGTTTTAAGGACCAAAGACCAAGAGTCTCCAATGCTGCATATGCATCAACCCATCAAGGAGGAGGCCTGTCCTTTTAATTTGTTCAGTTGACCTGTCAATGCATTTGGGGATAACCTTTCCAGGGAACCAAGGGCATGAATGAGCAAATGGATGGTAACTCAGGAGATAGCAGATGCCCAGAATGACTTTCCTTCCTCTTAACTATGAATAGGATAGAGGCCAACTGATAGAAAATATGCACTCTTGTGAAACGTTTTTTATTGTCTGCGTGTTTATTTTGTTGACCATTCATATCGTTTCACTGAGTTGATTTCCTGAGACAAGAAGTCAGCAGAAAGCATGGTGGAGGAATGATGGGGGGAGATGGACCAGCTTCTAGTTGAGAGACTGAGGCAGACAGGAGTTGGTTCAAGGTACCAGATGTGGATAATGCTCCCGAGAAGGATCCAAATGTAAATGTGTATCTCTAAATACATCAGATAGAAGAAATTTTCAGATAATGGGATAAATGGCAGGTACTTCGGAAGCATAATTGGATCAGAAATGTAAGAAGATTAAAGTGGCTTTGAAAAATAATGGGGCAATCGCAAAGTGCCTACTAGGATACTTGTTCAAGTAATTAGCGATTAAAACATAAATCTCCAATTGCCTCTGGTTTAGACAGAATATAGATTGAATGATTTTTACCCTCAAATTGTAATTCCAGGAAGTATAAGTGTTCAGAAAAGAATAATAACGAGGTGGTTACACTGTAACATACCCAAACTATCTTCTGAAACATATATGTTACTATATTCCATACTCGCCACTGAATTGAGTCCAGAGTTTATCTTTTAATAAAAACTGCGGATGTTTAAGGCATATAACATGATGATTTGATATACATATACGTGGTGAAATAATACTACAGTGGTGCTAACATATTGTTACAGGATTTGTGTCCTCTGGGTGCCCGTGGCTCTTGGTCGCTCTGCTTCAAAGAAGGAAGAGGTAGACCAGAGCGAGAGTGATGGGCAGGAAAGCACAGTTTACTGAGCAAGAGCATAGAGCTCCTGGAGGGGAGGGGGGCTCCGAGAGGGTTGCCCCTGGAGTTTCTAAGTTTAGGGACTTTTATGAGCTCTTTTGGGGAACTTTCTTAAGCAATCAGGGCGTGCTGAGTCGTGCCAACCCAGGCTTTGGTTACGTATGTGTCTCGCTGTTAGGTTCATGCCCACGTGCTGATGGTCTTTTTCTGCTGACACCTGTGGTCTAGGTCTTAACTGCCCCTCGCCCGTGATACTGACAATGTTTTTGTGGTTGTCTTATTTTAAGACATTTTGCAGAATTCATTTCTGCAAAGGCTGCAAAGCAGAACGTCAGCGTGGTCTTGTGTACACTGCGGAACAGACGTTAGTGTTGTTTGATCTCAGCTGTCCTGATTCCCTCTTTCCTTGTTGTGGACCCTGGCCCTGATCACCTACTGTCCAACTCACTCCTAACAATAGCATCTGCTCACATAGTTACCATGTTTGGTGTGTGGTGATAGCATCCGAAATCCACTCTCAGCGAATTTCCAGCACTCTTAACTCTAGTGGTCCTGCAACTTTGTAGCAACTTCTTCCCATTCCTCCATCTCCCCTGTTCTACAGACCACTGTTCTTCTCTGCTTCTATGCATTCGACTATTTCAGATTCCACATACAAGTGAGATCACACAGTTTTCAAACTTTTTGTGTCTGGCTTATTCCATTTAGCCTAATGTCCTCTGGGTCCATTCACATTGTTGCAAGTGGAAGGATTTCCCCCCTTTTAAAGGTTGCACAGTATTCCATTGTATCTATAAACCACAACTTCTTTATTCATCCAGACAGTGGACACTGAGGTCATTTCCATATCGTGGATGTTATGATCGACGCTGAAATGACCATGGAAGCACAGATACCTCTTTGAGGTCATGATTTCATTTGCCTTGGGTATAAACCCATAAGAGGGATTGCACAATCATGGAATAATTCTATTTTTAGGTTTTTGAGGAAACTCCACACTATTTTCCATAATGGCTGCCCCTTGATGAACAGATACATGAACAAAAAAATAGATGTACATGGTGAATGCAGATGTCCAGAGGAAATAGAAATAGCTCAGTATTAGTAGAGGCGGAGCAGTTGAAATATACTCCCCATGGCACATATAATGGCTAACCTAGAGATGGATTCTGACTCGGGAGAAGGGCGTCTCTCGATTTGCTTCACATACACTTACCACCTCTACTAGCTGGTGGTAGTTTATATCCATTTCAGCCCTGGTGATTATCTGCACTGATATCAGCAAAGGTCTGTGCTTAAATAGGCAGTCATTGTCCCAGGGTGATGGGAAATGGAAAAGGGGGTTTCTGGAACAGAGACATCGATCACACTAAACACACCCAGAATGCAGAGTAACCTCCTATCCTCAGACCCTGAACTTAATCACACCAAGTCCCTTTTGTCATGTAGGTAACACATTCACAGGTTTCTGATTTTGGCCACAGAGGGTATGGAGGGAGGCATTATTCCATCCCACATCATTTTTACTTTACTTACATTATCTCATAGGCTATGTAACAATTATCCGTGATGATGATAATTAATGATCAGAAAGGTAAAATCATATATTCTCTGTGCAAAATTTATGATTTCCAGAGAAAGGATATGAATCCTCATCCATCTCTAATCCCAAATCTTTCCATTAAACTCCATAACATCTGGTCATGGTCCCTAGGAGTATATAATGTTGGCATCTAATGCATCTAATATCTCAAAGGAAAAGAACAAATACTTGCCACAAGACACTACCTCAGCATGAAAAAGAAAGTCCGGGGTGGGGTTGGGGGGGGGTGTGGCTGGGTGGCTGGGTGGGTTGAACACAGCACTCTTGATCTCAGCTCAGGTCTTGATCTCAGGGTGGTAAGTTCAAGCCCCACATGGCACTATGAACTGGGCATGGAGCCTACTGAAAGAAAGAAAGAAAGAAAGAAAGAAAGAAAGAAAGAAAAGAAAAGAAGAAAGAACCAACCAATTAGTCAATGCAAAGAAATAATACATGCTTTCCTGAAAACTAAGACAACCAAATGTAAAACCAGCCCAGCAAGCATGCAGCTAATTTTCATGGAAGGAAATACTATCAGTAAGACGGATTCCTTAGCTCAAACTGGTTTACGCACATTTGTGAACACAGATGACACGAGTCTTAAACCAGGGACTTTCTTGGTGCCATTTTTCACTTTATTAATGGTATCTCTGGTTGGCTTTATTTTATGTTGAGAGAGGGTTCGTGAAGCTTTGTACTTGCTGAAATTCCTAAGCACAAACAGTGCACATGTTAAAACTTATTTTCCTCCATCCACTTGGGCTGAATCTCATTACAAGGCACTGTTTGAGTGAGAACTGTTTCCATAGTCATGGATAACCTGCTGCACCTTGGAGATGCCCAGACCAAATTGGCTGCAAATGAGTGCAGAAAACATTCGTACACTATGTCTCTTCGTCTGAAAATCTGCCAAATGTTTCCCATTTGAATCATTCTCAATCAAAAGCAAATGCTACCCAGCAAAATCAATTCCACACCAATAGGAGAGAGAAACAAGAAGCTTTGGAAAACAACACGCTAAGCTTTCAAATATTTTGGAATTAAAAAAATTAATCATGTTCTTTTATCTCACATGTCTTTTTCTTTATTTTTTGTTATTTTTTAAATTTTTTTTGAAATTGAAGTATAATTGACATATAATATTATACTCGTTCCAGGCAGGCAACGCAGTAATTTGACAGTTATATGTATTAGGAAATGCTCCCTGTGATGTGTAATTAATACCTGTCGCCGTAGAAAGTTATGGCAGTGTTACTACTATTGTATGTATACTGTACTGTTCGTCCTTGGGACTGACTTACCTTGTAACTGGAAGTCGGTGCTTCTGAATCCCCTTCACCTATTTGCCTACCCTCTTCCCCGCCCCACTGTGCCCCTGGCAACCACTAGTGTATTCTCTGTATTTGGGAATCCGTTTTTGTTGTTGTTGTTGTTGTTCTTTTAAGATTTTATTTATTTACTCGAGAGAGAAAGAGAGCACAAGCAGAGGGAGGGGCAGAGGGGGAGGAAGAAGCAGACTCCCTGCTGAGCAGGAAGCCTGATGCGGGGCTCGATCCCAGGACCCCAGGATCATGACCTGAACTGAAGGCAGACGCTTCACCAACTGAGCCACCCAGGCACCCCAGGAGTCTGTTTTTCTCTTTGTTGTTGTTTGTTTGTTTTGCTTTTTAGTTTGCACATATATGTGAAACCATGTGGTATTGTGTTTCTCTGTCTGACTTCACTTTGCTGCTGGGAATGTAATTTGGTGCCGCTACCATGGAAAACAGTGTGAATGTTCCTTAAAAAAAATGGGAAGTTGATCAAGTAGTTGCACTGCTGGGTATTCACATGAAGAAAACGAAAACAGTCATTTGAAAATATATATGTTCCCCTACGTTTATTGCAGTGTTATATGTAATAGGCAACAGTTATGGAAGCAGCCCCATCCATCAATAGGTGAATGGATAAACAACAGGTGGTATGTGTATATATATATGTATACACAAATCTACATGGGGATATTATTCAGCCGTGGAAAAGAATGAAATCTTGCCATTTGGAACAGCATGGATGGCTCTGGAGAGTATTAGGTTAAGTGTCTTTTCTTGAAACCTTTAAGATATTTATTACCTTTCTCTTGTCTCCTTAAAACACTTCCAAATTAGCTTGGCTGGCCTTATTAGTGCTACAGCACCCTCTGCTTAATATTCATAGTTCAGGTGATCAAAAAAGTGATGACCTACCAGTTCATTTTAGGAGGTTATAAAATACAGTTCTCATTTTTATATTATCTTAATGAGTCTGTATTTCTGACATAAAAGATTATAAAAGGTACAATTCCATTTATATGAAATTCTAGGAAAGATACAACAAAAGTCACAATGCCAGGGTCTAGGTCATGATGGGTTGGGGCTGAGGACAAGAGGTCAAGAGGAAACCCTGTGGGGTGATGAAATTATTCCATATCCTGAATGTGGTGGTAGGCATATTGCATCACGGATTTGTCAAAAACTTTTACATTTTAAAATTTTCAAATTGTATTTCACGTAACCAGCAAGGAAACATGAGGATGACGGTAAGCACCTGAGCAGTCTAACAATTTAGCGTGTTCCTGATTACCGGCTAGAGCCCTGGTGAGCCTGCCTTAGACTTTCATGGAGGAGCCAGAGGACTTTGGGGCCAGAACATCCACGCAAAGAGAGATTTTGATGCCAGAAATGGAAACTGAGGCCAGGCTATGGATCGGATGCCAAGCAGCTGAGGGTAAGGAAGAAACGGTTTGGAAGTATCAGGGGTATCTTAGGCACATATGCAGCATCACGAATACCGTGATGTTTTTCCAACGCATCTTAATTCCATGTCCCCCCAGGAACTGTGATGAAGACTGCTTGGAGGGATGGGTGGCTCAGTCAGTTAGGTGACCAATCCATGATTTTGGCTCAGGTCACGATCTCAGGGTCCTGGGCTCAAGCCCTGTGTCAGACTCTATGCTATGTGTGGAGTCTGCTTGAGAATTCTCTCCCCCTCTCTCCCTCCCTCTGCCCACCCTGCTCCCTGCTCGCTCTTGCTCTCTCTCTCGTAAATTAATTAATCGAAGAAGAAGAAGAAGAAGATGACTGCTGGGATGTGCTCCTCCCAGAACTGAAGCTAAGCCAGGTGTGAGCCACACACAAGGCTCCAAGTGAGTGGAGGAAAGCCAGTGGTGAAGAACACCACCAGGCATCTCCAGCATAGATCATCAGTCCATGCCTAGATATGAGCCAAGCAGCTCTCGATGTTTCAAGCTGCCCAGGGTTTATTTTGAGTCACAGGAAAGATGGGTGGTGGAGGAATCTGAGGAGGTCTAATCCTGCCATCCTGTGCACACTCCTACCTTCTCACTCAGAGCAAAGTCTCTGAAAATATAAGCTTTCCTAGGATGGTTTCCTCTCTCTTCCTGCATTCTTTGGGAGGGTCTCATTTGAGGCATAAATAAGGAAGATAATTAATCATATAGGCAGTGATTTGAGGTGTTGAGGAGGAGCGTACTTCAGCTTGCGGTGTTCAGAGGGTCCTTTTTGGGGAAGCAACCATGGGTTCTGTAACTGAATTATGGAGATTCCAACACAAGAAGGTCCAGAAGCAGAACATATTTCACAGCAGATGGAGAAGTGCACAGGGGCAGAAATAAGAAGAAACACAAAATGGTCGGCAGAGAAAAATATGGCAGACATTGTTGGAACATAGTGAATCAAAAGAAGGGTCAGGGGACCCTGGAGCTACCAGGGATCTGAGGAGAATTTGGATTTCACTCCATTTATGGTGGAAGCCCACTGAAACATTTTAAGCAGACCCATGACATTCTTTTTGTTTTGTGTTTTTTTGTGATAACTGATAAGTTTGAGTATTTGAGAAACAGACTGCAAGAGAGTGAATATCAGTAGAAACCCGCAGATCAATCAGAAGGACCCAGAAGCATCCAGACAGGAGTCGGCATGCTGGAGATGTGTGTGATAGTGGGTTCAGAGAAGACTTGGACTGGGCATGCACTCTGGGTTTGGGATGGGTCCGGCTGGTGAGGCTGCTGTGGCTGCTTCGATGGTAGAAATCTGGAAACACAGAGCAGTGCTTGCACTCGGTAGCATGGTTTTCCTGCTTCTGATCCTGGGAACTTCTGCTCTCTCTCTCTCTCTCTCTCAATAATCAAGACCATCTATGTTCTCATGTTTGGGTCTGTGGTCAATTCTGTTTGTGCAGAATAGTATTTTTGGATTCTCTGTGGGCACACAGACAAACACCAAATCATATTACAATTTAACCTCCCCATAATTTCCCCCAGGCAATTAGGAAACAATTATTCATTGTACCATGACATTTGCCAGGCAGCGTACTAGACCTTACTTGTCGCCAATTGTCTGGCAGCTTTGACAGGAAGAATGCCACCTAAATCCTTAGATCTTCAGAGCTGACTTTCCCATATACAAAATGAAGCTCCTACTACCTCATCCGTGCCTGTGATAACTACTAAATAAGCTGATGTGAAAAAAATACTGAACCCATCAGACAGGTGAGGATTGAGTGAGTTAACAAATTGAAAGGATTTAGAACAGCACTCAGCATATGTCAACACATCATGTGTTTGTGATGATGCCTCAAACCTTGGCAATTACGTAACATGTTCTGGGTATACATATTTTATTTGAAAGTCTCAAAGGAGAGAAAAAAATTCAACATCATTATGTGTCATTCATTTCCTACGTCCACAACTTTGGAAAAGTTTCATTCTGCACATGTCGAGAATCATCTGATTGGCTTTAGGCTGATTTCAAGGCAAGGAAAATTTCTGCACTTCCTAAATAACATTCATTGGAATATTCCTTGTAATTAGAAGTCCTTTATGAAGAGAGTGTGTTCCTTTCGCAGCTTATACACACGGGCATTTCCCGATGTGTTACTTTCACTGCTGATCAAGTGAATAAAATCACAGCTTATTAAAGCAAGAGTGAAATGTGAAAACTTGCAATATTTCACAGGCTGCAGAATCATTGTGATGTGGATCATGTGCAGATGGCCAATTGACCTTATAACGCTCTCGCACCTTAATAGACGAGGAACCATAGATGTTTTCGGGTCCTCTTTGCCAAGTATCTTAAAATCAGTAGAGGCCATTTGCATTTCTTTGTTAATAAGCAATTCATTTGTATCATGACAGAATCTTCTTTCATGGATAATTCAGGAGAATAAATCCATTATTCTCATCAGCAAAGGGAAGAAAGTAGGAGAAAAAGATCCTAATTAGAAACAGATAACGGTGTCTCTTCTGTAATACTCTTCAACAACATGAACGTGACCCAAGGGGAAAATGTGATTCCCAAGCAAGGCCCCCTCGGCACTCTGGTTTCCCAGACTGGCAGCTCTGGATGCTTCTCGCCCTGTCCCCACTCCGGGTGATGGAAGTCTGACTGGGAGACTCTGTGGCAAGAGGGTATCATGGCTGCATTCCCATATCATGATAACATTCAAGTTCTCTTTCATTTGGGGGGAAAACACTCAACAAAAGCATTGTGGGTCATGAGTCTTGTACTCAGATAAGTTCTGGATGAAAATTTCACCTTTTTTTTTTTTTATCATATCTTTGACTTCAAGTCAATTCCTTAATCTTTTTCATTCTCTGTTCTTTTCATTTACAGAATAATAATAATTTAAAAAAAAAGAATGTGTTACGTACTTCATAGACTAATGGTAACAGTTAACTTGCATGAGGTGTTGGCTCAGTGTTGGGCACACAGCAGTAATGAAGGCCACCATTAATTGAAGAAATACTATGTTCCTTTAAATGTATTATGTTCTTTAAGCTTCAGTTCAACTGTACAGAGTAAGCACTATGTGCCTTCCCTGCATGCATTTCTCCTTCTCTCATTCCCCAAATGATCAGATTTGTTCCAGTTCATCTTAACATGTCTCAGAGGAAGGGGAGGCCATCTTAGCCCAGGTGTAGATGTGGATGAACTAAACCCCTTTGGACAGTGTTACTGTCTTGCTGAGGGATTTAGGGAAGAGCACGTGATCCAACCCGACCAACGGGAAGTCGTGTTTTCCAGTGGAGAGGGCAACTGCTGGAATCTTCTGGGAAAGGATTCCTTGTTCTTCATGAGATGGACCATCCCATCTGTTTTCTTCCTCTGGATTCTAATAGGCCTGAGTGTGATGCCAGGGATGCCACCTCCCTGGGGGTGAGGATGGAGTCCACACGGAGGAAGTCAGGGCTGAGAGAGGGGTGGGGAACCAATCCTGATTGCAGTGCCTGCAGACTGACTTCCCAGGCTTTGCATTACATGAGAGAAAACATTTTATTATTGAGTTTTTATTTATGTATTTATTACTTATTGATTTAGTTAGTTATTTTTAGTCATTTTAGTTATTGTTAAATATGATACATTATTTATTTATTTATAAATATTTAGTTTATAAATAATTATTTTTAAATAATTTAGTTATTTATAAATATTTATTTAGTTAGTTTTTATTTATTTATTTATTTATTATTCGGAGCCCTCAAAGCATTCCTGCTGAAAATCCATTTTTTATATGAGAAGTCTAATTTATGCATAATTCAGATATTTGTCTTAAGTTCACACAGGTAGAAGGTTCTAGAACCTACCTAAGAATCCAGAAGCTACCTTCAGGCCCACTTTTTAAATTTTTTTAAAATTTTTCTTCATTTTATAAAATTTCATTATGTTTAGTATTTTCATCCTTATTTTGGAGACTTGTCAGATTATCAGGAATGACATTCCTAGAGAAGATGGTAAAAAAACAACAAAAAAAAAAAACCCACATAATTTTTGAAAGATTTATGTGTACACTTTTTTTTTTAGTTGAGTACAGTTGACCCACTATCACAGTGTTATGTTAGTTTCACAGGTACATGTTCCTCACCAGGAGGGTCTCCTGCCTTCCAGCTACTGAGCTCACTTCATGGTAATGGGCACATTATCTTCTTCACTGTCATCCGCAAATGTGCTGTAGTATTTACTCCTTTTACCAGGAGCTGCTTCATCACCACTGCTTCACCATGGCAGTGCCACTGACTTCCTTCCATGTCTTAGAGTGTGTTTTCATTTCCAGGATCTCGGGTACAAAAGCTGGTTGTAGTATGCATTTATTTAGTTTTGATTTGTCTGAATTTTCTTATCTCTAAGTTTAGAAGTATTACAGCTACCAGGTATAAAGGACAGACAGAATTCACATGAGGGAAGGGACACAAACCACCTAGTCCCATCGCCTGCCAGTTGCCTGCACTGTGGTCCCCACACGGTAATGGCCCTGGTTTCTCCTACATGCCCAGCCTCTTCTGACAGAGAGCTCCTCTGCTCTGCATCCCAGTTCAAACATCCTCTCTAATTCCTTGTTTTTAAAATTAGTAATTAATTTCTGTCTTGGTCCTTGCTAGAATGATTTGTTCTGTTCTCTCTTTTCTCTTCGTACCAGTCCCTGAAAGACCTCCATCCCTTCCTCTGAAATCTACCTATGGAAAATCCTCAATGGTGAGAAATCTCTGAGATTCTGTTAATTCCCTGGACCTCGCAGTATGACATGCTGTGATGTCCGGTACTATACCTGATTGCTAGAAGTTTCGATTCCAATCAGGTCTCTGTATCAGGTAGAGTGCAGAGCATTCACGTGATTAAGAACACCTTTGTGAGAAAGGACTCTAACAGCCAGGAGAGCAGGTTAGGGTTCCAACACTACTACGTGTCTAGAAGCATCCTATGGCCAGTTGATATGTTTACCCAATTGCAATTATTCTACCAACCACATCCCAGAATTTACCTCCCAGAACACTGCAAGCTCGGATCTCAGTTAATACCCAGCTCTTCAACTCACTAGCTGAGTGATCACGGGCAAGCCAGTAAGAAGACTTGAGTCATAGGATGCTCACATGTAGCATGTTGATAATCAAGGTTACTCTGTCTTTGAATTCTGGGTGAATAACAAGATGGCGGCTGACACTGAGGCACTGCACGATTGATAAGAACCATTGTTACTTCTGTTGTTATTCTCACAATGCATCACTTTATTCTACATACTCAAAGATCGCTCGTGATCTTCCAGCAACAAAACCAGACCCGACAAATGTCCTTACCTCACAGCTTGTGCTTAAGTTCCTGAGAGGAATTCAGTGTCAGGTTGGCAAGGTCTCCAGTTACTGCCCTTTGGTTCTAGGTGTATCTAGTTCCAGGACCCAGGCCTTCACTGTCCCCAGCTTCTCAGTAGAGGCAAAGGCTTTAATATCAAATTCTATACTTAACATTTCTTCGTGAGCTTCATGTCTTCTATGGTGCAGCTAATTTTTGTTCGCCACAAGTAGCTCACAGCTACCCTGAATTCCTCTACTGTTCATTTAACTTTGGAGCCATAGGATTTCTTTTTAAAGATTTTATTTATTTATTTGAGAGAGAGAATGTGCATGTGAGAAAGAGAGAGAGAGGGAGCACAAGCAGGGGGGCAGGGGAGAGGAAGAGGGAGAAGCAGACTCCCTCCTGAGCAGGGAACCAGACATGGGGCTTTATCCCAGGACCCTGGGATCATAACCTGAGCTGAAGGCAGACACTTAACTGACTGAGCCACCCAGGCACCCCAAGATTTTTTTATTAATTTTATATTTGATGCTCAGATCTTTTCCCTCAACTATAAAGATGTTTAGATTCACCTCAGGAAATTGGTGAATATCCCTGTAGCATTTTAAAACTCAGTGGGAGACTACTATGCACAAGAAATTTAGTGTGAAGTTAAATTCAAAAAAAATTAATCAAAAATGTAAAATGTTAAACTAGGCTCTTATCTTGTATGCTAAATTTCAGGAACTAAGCAATTTATGCAAATCAGTTTTTAAGTCAATTATATGCTCTTCAAGCATTTTTTTCCCTTGATAAAACAAGAAGAGACCATTAAATAATCACAAAGCCTTCTTTTAGCAATAAAGTTCTATGTTGAGCACTTATAGATTTAAACTTTCACCCATTCATTAAAATTTCACATGGCACTTACCAGGTACGAGGTGCCAACTTTGGTTCCCAGGTTTGAGCACAGAAGAATGAGCAAGTGAACATGGTCCCTGGTGTCACTGATTTCACCATCTGTTGGAGGAAGGAGACCTGCCCCAAATCATGGCATCAGGTGATCCAGAGGAAGCAAAGAGGGTATGTGAGAAAGAACTGTCCTAGACATGCTGATGGCTGATGGCTTCTAGGATGATGTCATGGCCCTATTACAAACCAAAAGGAATTAACTAGGTGAAAGGTGAAGGTGGGAGAAGCCTTCTAGGGAGACATGTCATGGTCTTATGGAAGGGTGGAGTCATATAGACGTCACTATTTTTGTAGATCAAAACATGCAAGGGGCACCTGGGTCGCTCCGTTCATTGAGCGCCCATCTCTTGATCTCAGCTCAGGGCCTGAACTCAGGGTCCTGGGATGGAGCCCACATAAGCTCCTCCCTCAGTGGGGAGTCTGCCGGACAGTCTCTCTCCCTCTCCCTCTGCTGCTTCTCCCACCCTATGCTCATGCTCTCGCTCTTGCTCTCTCTTAAGTAAATAAATCTTAAAAAAAAAAAATTAGTTGTCAGTTACACTACCTGGTCACCCTAATAGTGAAACCTTAAATAAGGTCCGTGTGCCTAGAGCACAGGGCACAGGATAAGATGGAAAATGGCATAATCAGGGATTTTCTATTTGAAACACACCATCAGAGTCAGTGGGTCTCCAAATTACTGAAAACTTTTAACTTCATGAGAAGGCTTCTCCTCTAGAAGTGTTCTAAAACTAAGCTATGTAATCAAATATCCACGACCGTGAGGAAGTGTCTTTCTCTGTGTGTGTTGTTTCTAGTGTTGGTATGAAGTAAGCCTTCATGGATAGAGACTCCGGGGCGGTCGAAGCTCATGGTTTTAGCCCACGATGCCTTATCACTCCTTTGAAATCGGCTGGACCAATTCATACTCCAACAGCGGAGCAGGAGAATTCCAGCTTATTCTTTTCCTCCCCAACATTTCACATTTTTATATGGGTCTGCTGGATGCAGGGTCTATTGACCAGGAAGGGCATCCAGAGAAGGGTTCTGAAGCATTTCTGTTGATGTCAGAAACAAGACCAAAAAACAAAACCCCATCACCCTTCTACTGGTCACTTACAATGTATTCTAACCAATTGTGTAAGATAAAAAAGTTAGTAGATATGTATGAACAATTGAAAGAAAGGGGTTTAATGATTCATAGTGGCAGATGACAAAACTGTATTCAGGGAAAGTACGGTAGGATCTAAGGAAAGCCTATTAGAAAGAATTTAATGTTCTTAGAAATAATAGCATAATTTTTCTGTCATCCCCAACTCCAGCCTCTCATAAAGGGGCTGTTTTTTGAGAACGATTCTTGTTGAAAATGCTGTGATCATGAAGATATTTCCTTCACCAGCTACCTAGGTACCATATGGTACTGTGGAGAAGAGTATGGCGAAAACGTCTTTTTATTTATGTATTTATTTTTAATTTGTTTGATGTGGGGGGAAGTGGCAGAGGGAGAAGGAGAGAGAAAATCTCAAACAGGTTCCGTGATGAGCACAGAGGCTGAGGCGGGGCTGGATACCACGAACCTGAGATCATGACCTGAGCTGAAATCATCAGCTTAAGATCACGTCAGTTGCTTAACCAGCTAAGCCACCCAGGCACCCAGAAAATTTCTTGTTCAGAGCCTGACATTGACAATCTTGGTCTAATCTTGGACAAATCCTGGTCCAAGCTGCATCATTTTAGTCACTTTTAGAAAAAACTATTTTATCCACTGGAGAGTTCTGAAGCATGAACTTTTTGTGCTGATTTTACTGGAAATTTTAATTGAGTTGAACATCTTAAACTTATTTCATCAATACAAGACTGTTGTCATTTTAGCAGTAAATATTTTTAAAAACGAAACAAAACGTGCACAGACTCACATATACATACACACATCTATGTGTAGATTTAAAGTGTTTAATATTGGGGCACCTGGGTAGCTCAGTTGTTAAGCATCTAACTTCCTCTCAGGTCATGATCCCAAGGTCCTGGGATCAAGCCGGGCCGCATCAGGCTCCCTGCTCAGTGAGAAGCGTGCTTCTCCCTCTCCCACTCCCCCTGCTTATGTTCCCTCTCTCACTGTGTCTCTCTCTGTCAAATAATACATAAAATAAAATATTTTTTAAAATAAAAATATAAATAAATAAAAATATAAATAAATAAATAAATAAAATGTTTAATATCAAGTGTAATAGACAAAAGGAAATTGGGGGGGAAGGTTTATGAAGGAAGATTATGTATATATTCATATGTGTATATACATGTATGAGAGTACACATGTGTTTATATGTATGTGTACATGTATGTGTACATATAGGGGGAAAAGGGCCCTTGCAAACTAGGAAACTCAATTAGGGTTGAAGCCAAAGTCAAGTCTACAGGCACCTGCCAATAAGATCAACATACTTAAATACATAAAATATATATAAATATATATTCCTCATTTGTTAATCTTCCCCAAGTCACTTCTTTCCTTCTGTCAGAGCTGATATTTAGCTAGTATGTCCATATCTGATATTAAATCATTGGAATGCGTTTACAATGGCTGATAAAATAAAATCCCCTGCTCTCTGCCCCCTGCTCCCTGTCCAGGTGCCAGACTGCACTCTGGTCACACTGCCCCTGCCTTCTGGCTTTCCCGAGGAAACTGCCGGTAAAAGTACTTGGTGTGGTCCAGCAAGGAACTCAAGAACCTCGTGCCCACGCATCGTCAGAGTTCATTGTGACTGATTAGAGTTCCTCCTGTGACAGCTGTTAAATATTTCAAATATTGTCTCTGAAATTAATTCTCTGGAGATTTTATTTGTCTTCATACTTTTTCTACCTCTATTGCCTTTATAGAAGCAGAAGACATACTTTGTACATTGAATTTTTTTTCTTAAATATTATAAAATATTCATGCTATTATTTACATTCTCAATAGAGATGTATCCATCTGACACATGCTCTGTAAAGAATTCATTGTTTAACTATTTAGTGACAGTGATCTGCTTCTGGTGAACATAGAGATGATTTCCAATTTTTCGTTATTGTAGCATTAAAGGGAACATACCTGATTAGGCTCCCTTGCACACCAGTGCCAGAGCCTTGCTGTAGCATATTCCAAAAAGTGAAGTTGAAGAAAGGGAAGAACAATTGAATCAGAAACCTGAAGAGATCACCTTGCCCAACTAGTGGAGTCCAAAAGTCCAAATTGTATAACATGGGAAATGAGATTATTCTGAGGTCAATTAAATGACTGGCTCGAGCCTGCCCAGCTGGCTGGCAGAGGGTTCTTGGAGACCGGCTGTTTCCTTTCAGTCCAAATCTGATACAGCTCTGTTCTGGCCTCATATCGAGTCATTGGTCCAGCTTCGCTGTTGATGGGGAGAATCCTTAATCTTCCCCGCTCATCGGCAGTTGACCCCATCCCATCTCCGGGCTAGCTGATGCATTTTGCAGGTCCGACCATTTGAGACTGAGCTGGGACAGAGCCAGGATTTGAAGACACAGTCTGTCTCCATATTTCCCCAAGAAGCTTTTGTTTCCTCGCCCATGCCCCACTGCCTGCCCCCCACCTCCCACTTTCTTATGTCCCGTTGCATGTCACCATTACCATCCCTCAAAGATAAGACCCTGAGTCTGGCTTGATTTGATTTTGGGAATGTAGTTATATGTCACTGGCTTCTGGAAACGTGAGGCTTTAACACCCGCCCTGCATACATATGCCAGAGACACCTTGTCTGGATGAACTCCCAACGTGCCTGAGCCACCTGACACTGGCCTCCCGCCTCCCGCGTCGGATCCCGGCCCCACCTGCCCAGGAGGAGTCCTCTCTTTGTGTTCCAAACACAAACCATCCAATTCACTCTTACCCTCCTCCTATATTTGCCGGGGTCTCACACTCCAGGCAATGACCATCTGCCCTAATCACCCCAGGGCCCGCAACTAGACAAGTGGGGGGAGCCCCTAAGCCCACAGCCCACTGCAGTCATTCAATGGATGCCAGAGTTCATGTTTCTCACCACCCTTGGAAACAGCTGGTTTTATTACGAATTTGTGCAGACTGCATGCATGTAAAACCATTTCTTTGTATATTGAGTAGTATTTTGCTGACCACGGGATGGACTTATGCATGTAGGTTTTGGGCCATTCTGATCAGTTCTGAAAAGCACCCACTGAGAGCCCTTTCCAACTTCCCTCTTGGGTGGCTGTCTTTGTCTTTCCCTTAATCATCTGTAGGTGTTCTTCGTATATATTCAAAATGAAAATATTTTCTTGGTAATGTACATCAAAAAGATTTCACCATCTGCCAGGCTGAGTCCAACCAACTAGCGATGGTTATACTGTGTTTTATTTTATCTCCTCGTTTTAAGTCTTAATAGACCACTAAATGATGTTGTTCTGTCAATCAGATCCTACATTATATTAAACATTTCATTTAGTTATAGGAACGATATTACTCTTTTAGATATTCCTATTGGTTCTGATACCAATGTCAAGATTTTGCCCACTTAGTCATTTTTTTTCTCCCCTACAATATAATGTCATCTAAAAAAAAAAAAAAAGGTAGTATTTTTTTCCTCTTTAATATCATTCTGTTTATTTGTTGTCCTTGTCTCATTTTTCTGGCCTGGCACCTCAAGGGCAGCTGTGACCCGTAATGGTGAGAGCCAGCATTTCCTTCCTGACCGGATCTCTGTTATTTATAAACCTGTCGCATTTTTCTGGTAGATGCCTTTATCAACCGAAAGGAATTCTTTCCAATTCCTTATTCATGTTTTTTATAAGAAATGTGTTTTAGTTTACTGTATGATTTTTTTGCATGCACCTGATTGTGTGCAACCATTTTGCACACATTTTGCACGCATAGGATTTCTTTGCTTTGGTGGCTAATGATGAGTTTCGTATTAGTTGATTTTTCTGATGTTGAGAAGAAAGATACACATACAAATGATTTATTTTTATACATTGATGTTTGGAATATTAAAATTATTTTATTAAGGAAGTTTATGTTTATATTAATAAATGAGATTGGTATTGGTTGTATTTTCTTATACTCTTTTGTGTGTTTTTGGGAGTGAATATTAATATCATATATTAATAATAATATTAATATCATAAATTATTTGTGTTCTCCTTCTTTTATTCATATCTTTATATAAAATATAAATTTTATGGTATTATTTCTCCAGAGAAGACATTGAAATGACAAACAGACACATGAAAAGATGTTCAACATCACTCATCATCAGGGAAATACAGATGAAAACCACAGTGAGATGTCATCTCACACCTGCCAGAATGGATAAAATCAACAGAAGAAACAACAGGTGTTGGCAAGGATGGGGAGAGAGGGGAACCCTTGTGCACTGTTGGTGGGAATGCAAACTGGTGCAGCCACGTGGAAAACAGTATCAAAGGTCCTCCAAAAGTTAGCATTAGAACTACCCTATGGATCATCAATTGCACTACTGGGTATCTATGCAAAGAATACAACACCACTAATCCAAAGGGATATACACACCCTGATGTTTATAGCAGCATTATCAACAATAGCCAAATTATGGAAGTGGTCCAAGTGTCCATTGCCATCGGCTGAATAATGGGTAAAGCAGAGGTGATACATAGTGAATATATATATAGTGGAATATTATTCAGCCAGGTAAAAGAATGAAATCTTGCCATTTGCAATGCCATGGATGGAATTAGAGGGTATTATGCTAGAGGAAGTAAGTCAGTCAGAGAAAGGCAAATATTATATGATTACAGTTATATGTGGAATTTAAGAACCAGAAGAAGCAAGCAAAGGAAAAGAGAGAGAGAGAGAGAGAGACAGACCAAGAAACAGATTCTGAACTCTAGAAAAAGAATGATGGTGACCTCAGGGGAGGTGGGTGGGGATTGAGAGAAAAAGGTGATGGGGATGAAGGAGTGCACCTGTCGTGAGGAGCACCAGGTGATATAAGAAAATGTTGAATGACTGTATTGCACATCTGAAACTAATATTATAATGTATGTTAACTGACTGGAAATTAAAAAAAAATAAGATAATAAAATAAAATAAAATAATTCTGGTCTTATGTGAATTAGGATTCCTGTGTCCAAACTTCTCCAATTTAGCAAGGGGGAGGATTCATTTTGGACAACCGGCTCATTGTTCCCAGGACCTGATGGGGACATATACACACCCCTGTGAGCACTTGACCCTGAATCCAGGATGTGCCGGACAGGCATCCAGGGCACAAGTCCCCACAAAGATCTCAGCCGTGGAGCAGGAGTCCCTTTGGCTTTTCTGTCTCAAATTATCTCAAATCACTGGGATTCTGAAATTGAGTGGTCTCTATTCCTTCACTACTATAGATAGGCCTGAGCTTCCTGAAAGCAGTAGTACTCCTTTAAAAAAAATAAAAATGTGTTTTGGGAGTCGCCTGGGTGGATCAGTGGGTTAAGCGTCTGCCTTTGGCTCAGGTCATGGTCTCAGGTCCCGTGTCCAGCGCCCTGCTCAGTCGGGCGTCTGCTTCTGCCTCTCCCTCTGCTCCTCCACCCTCTCTCTTGATATCTCTCTCTCAAATAAATAAATAATACATTTTTTTAAAAACCCAAATTCTGTTTTTAATAGAATCACATGGTAAGTATATATAAGTGAAGGCCCATCTGATTTCAATGTATTTTCTTCCTTTTCTTTAGGAGGTCTTTAAAAATTTCTCTGGGCTTTCTCAGGATTAAAGTACATAATTTATCTTCATTTTATTTTATGCTATTTTTAAGACTTTATTTATTTAAGACTTTATTTATTTAGTGAGCACTACATGAGTAGGGGGAAAGGAAGAGAGAGAATCTTGAGCTGACTCCACGCAGGACTCGATCTCATGACCATAAGACTATGACCTGATCCAAAATCAGGAGTCAGATGCCCAACCAACTGAGACAGCCAGGTGCTTCTTGCCCAGTTTTATTTCTTTTTTTTTTTCTTTTCATTTTAAAAGACAGCTGCACCTAATGAAATGAATGCACTTAAAGCCACTGAACAGGACACTTAAAAATGGTTATGATGGTAAATTTCATGTTGTATGTATCTTACCACAATAAAAAAATAAAAGAAATCAGAAATGCACATATTTATTGAGGTCATGACATGCAAATTGTCTTAATGACAGTTTTCTCTATCTTGTAACTATTCTATAATAAGAATGCATTATTTGTAGAATCAGAAATAAAATAATAAGCATCAAAAAATACATAAACATCAATAATATTTTTAATAGGCTCGATTCTTTTTCCAAAGTGAGAAAGATTTTTTAAAAGTACATTCATATGAAAATGCCTTTGGGTCTTCTGCGTAATGTCATCATTTTATTTTATTTAAAAATTTTATTTATTCATTTGAGAGAGAGCTTGCACAAAAACAGGGTGGGAGGGCAGAGGGAGAAGGAGAAGCAGACTCCCCACTGAGCAGGGAGCCCCAGGCAAGACTCGATTCGAGAATCCTGCGATCATGACCTGAGCTGAAAACAGACACTTAACTGACTGAGCCACCCAGGCAACTCTGGTCATCATTTTAGAACTCAGTTCCTCAGGGAAATATTGTAATATAAATTGTCCATTTTCATAGTTTAAAGTGGCTGCTGTTTGTACATCATGTTTTAGGATTTAGAAGGTTTTTTTTAATAACTAGGCTAATTTCATTTATAACAATTCATCTCAGGTGTTGCAAGTAATTGGAGTATTTAATTATAGGACTATGGATTTGCATAGTGAGCCCCTGTTGTATTCACAGCACCCAGCAGGAAGTCCTGATTGCAGAGGGAAGAATTATTGTCCTCTCCACCCTAGACAGAGTAACAATCATGCTTAGAAGTTGCAACAGTGGGGCGCCTGGGTGGCTCAGTGGGTTAAGGCCTCTGCCTTTGGCTCAGGTCATGGTCTCAGGGTCCTGGAATCAAGCCCCGCATCGGGCTCTCTGCTCAGCGGGGAGCCTGCTTCCCTCTCTCTCTCTCTCTCTCTGCCTGCCTCTCTGCCTGCTTGTGATCTGTCAAATAAATAAATAAAATCTTTAAAAAAAAAAAAAAAAGAAGTTGCAACAGTAAGGTACCGTTGCCTAAAGAATGGAAAGGAGAAATCTTGCAGAACAGCAGGGAACTAGATGGCAGAGTAGCACTCGGTGTAGGACAGCTTTATTGAGATACAATGTATGTATATAGCACATGTCTCACCTGCTCAGAGGGTACTAATCAATGGTTTTGGGACAGTGACTGAGTTGTGTACCATTAGGGCCATCTAATTTTAGAACATTTCCATTACCCCCTTAGTCCCCACCCCACCCCGCCCCCACACACAAAAAAGTTGCTACTAACAGACCATCCCCATCCCCTCCCTCCTTACTCCTCTCTACTGGCCAAGGGAATTGTTAATCTACTTCTTTTTTCTGTAGATTTTTCCATTCTGGGCGATTCATAAAAATGGAGGCCGATAGCGTACAGTCTTTTGTGATTGTTTTTTTGTTTTGTTTTTTAACTCAGTGTAATGCTTTTGGGCTCAGCACTTCCATGCTGTCCATCATGCTGTACGGATGCACCAAATTCTGTTGGTCCTTTCGTAAGTGAGTAGATTTCGTATGTTTCCACCTTGGGGTTATTGTGAATAATATTGCTATATACATCCTTGTACAGATTTTTGTGTTGACATGTGTTCTCTATTTTCTTGGCACGTATTTAAGATAGTCATTGATGGCTCATATGGTGGTGATGATTAATTATGCATCAACCTGACTAAACTACAGGACCCAGTTTTTGGTCAAACACCAATGTGGATGTTGCTTTGTACATATGATACACAGTTATAATCAGTTGACTTTATTTTTTAAAGATTTTATTTATTTATTTGAGAGAGAGCACAGAGGGAGAGCGTGATGGGACTCCCCACTGAGCAGAGACCCCAATGTGGGGCTTGATTCCAGGACCCTGAGGTCATGACCTGAGTAGAAGGCAGAGCCTTAACTGACTGAGCCACCCCGTGCCCCATAATCAGTTGATTTTAAATAAAGGATATTATCCTTGACAATTTGGTTGGACCTCATCCAATCAGCTAAAGGCCTTAAGAGAAAAAGCTGAGGTTTCTAGAAGGAATTCTGCTTCAAGATTGTGACGTGGAAATTCTGCCTGAGTTTCTAGCCTGCAGGCCTGATCCATTGACTTCCAACTTGCCAGCCAACACAATGGGGTGAGCCAATATTTGTCTGCGTGTGTGCTTATTATATATACCCATATAAAATATAGATACAGAGATGGGTGTTGATGTCTGATTAGTGTCCTACAGGTCTGTTTCTCTAGAAACCCCTGGCATATGGTAACTCTATGATTAGTCATCTAGGGAAGTGCGAGACTTGCTTTCCAAAGTCCCATCTTATGTCCCTACGAGGAGCAGATGAGGGTTACTCTTTTTCCACATTCATGTCAATGCCCAATACCACCTGACCTTTCGATACTAGCCATCCAGTCACTATAAAGGAGTGTCTGGTGTTTTATTTTGTATTCCCCTAGTGACTAGAGAAATTTTCACACACCAATGAGTCATTCGTATATCTTTCTTAAAGAAGTGTCTATCCAAATCCTTTGTCTATTTTTTTTTTAATTTGGGTCATTTATCTTTCTGTTGCATTTTATTTTTTTAATATTTTATTTATTTATTTGTCAGAGAGAGAGAGAGAGAGAGAACACAAGCAGGCAGGGTGACAGGTAGAGGTAGAGAGAGAAGCAGGTTCCCCGCTGAGCAAGGAGCCTGATGCGGAACTCAATCCCAGGACCCAGGGATCAGGACCTGAGCAGAAGGCAGTGGCTTAACCAACTGAGCCACCCAGGCATCCCTTTCTGTTGCATTTTAAAAGTTCTTTATATATTATACATACAAGTCCCTGGTCAGACATATGTTCTACAAATATTTTTACCCATTTTATAGGATGTCTTTCACTGTCCCCGTGGTATGTTCAGTAACACAAATTTTTGAATTTTGATACAGTCCAATTTTATCTGTTTTTTTCCTTCCTTGGTGGCATATCTAAGAAACTTGCTGATCCGAGATCATAAAGATCTGTGCCTCTTTTTTGAGTTTTTGAGTTTTTTAGTTTTAGCTTTTACATTCTTCAGGTCTTTGATACCACTTGAACTTACATCTTTTTAAAAAAGAATGTTATTTTCCTTTTGAATTTTCTTTGCATCATTGTGGAAAATTAATTGACAGATATTTTAAAGGATAATAAACAGTTTAGACAAGGGTGAAGAAGTTTTATACACCTCAGTGTTTGGAGAGCAGCTTGGCTATGCATGCTTGAAATGGAAATATCAAAAATCAGCTGGCCTTAAATGTTAGGTTTACTTGTGGATTCTCAGTCTCTTTCCACTAGTGTCTGTGTTTATCTTTATGTTAATACCATGTTGTCTTGATTAGCATAGGTTGTAGTAAGATTTGAAATTGGGAAGTGGGATTCTTCCCATTTTGTTCTTCTTCAAGATCGTTCTGTTCTTACGAGTCACTTTCCATATGCAGTTTCGTAACAGATATTCAGTATCTGTCAAAAAACAGCTGGATTTTGACAGAGATTACATTTAATCTGTGAGTGATTTGAAGAATTGTTGTCACTTTAATACTATTAAATATTTCAGTACCTAAACATAAGGATGTTTTTCCTTTACCTTTAATTCTTTCAAAAATTTTTGTAGTTTTCAATGTGCAAATCTTGCATTTTATTAAATTTAATCCTAAATATTTTATTCTTTGGATGCTATTTTAAATGGAATTATTTTAAAATTTCTTTTCCAGATTGCATATTGCTAATGTATAGAAATACACCTAATTTTGTATTTTCAACTTGTATCTTGCAACCTTACTGAATTGTTTTTAGTTCAAATAGTTTTTTTAATGGATTCCTTAAGATGTTCTATGTATAAGATAATGCCATCAGTACATAGAGACGGTTTTAAATCTTTTTTTTTTTAATCTAAATAACTTTTATTTATTTTTCTTTCCTGATTGCCCTGCTTGAATCTTTGGTAAATGTGGAACAGAAGTTGTATGAGAGGACATCCTTTTTTGTTTCTGATTATAGGAAGAAAGCAGTCTGTCACTGTTTATTATTATGTCAAGTGTAGATATTTTTAGATGCTATTTATAAAATTGAGGATGTTCCCTTCCATGCCTAGTTTGTTGTTTTTTTTTTAATAATTAAAGGGTATTAGATTTTCACCAAGTGATTATTCTAAGCCTATAGAAATCATCATATGATTTTTGTTCTTCATTCTATTAACATGGTCTATTATATTGATTGGTTTTTGTATGTTAAACAAAGCTTACTTTCCTGGGATAAATATTACTCCATTGTGATGAATAATCCTTTTTATATGTTGCTGGATTTAGTCTGCTAGTATTTTTTGAAGATTTTTGTGCCTATATTCGTAAAAGAATTCGGTGTGTACTTTTCTTATGATTTCCTTCTTAGTTTTGGTATCAAGGTAATAATGGCCTCACAGGGTGAGTTAGAATGTAGTCCTTCCTCTTTTATTTCTTCAAAGAATTTTTAAAAGGTTGGTGTTAATTCTTTAAAAAGATTGAGGGATGCCTGGGTGGCTCAGTCAGTTAAGCACCTGCCTTTGGCTCAGATCATAACCCCAGGGTCCTGGGATCAAGCCCCGCATTGGGCTCCCTGCTCAATGAGGTGTTGCTTCTCCCTCTGCCTCTGCTCCTTCTGCTGCTCACGCTTTCTCTCTCTCAAATAAATAAAAATAAAATCTTTAACAAAATGCGTGAAAAATTTGCTTGTAAAGGCCTGTGGGCCTGGACCTTTTTTTTTTTTTTTTTTTAAGAAATGTTTTTATTAGTAATAATCTGTTCGTCCTATTCAGATTTTCCATTTCTTCTAGATTCAGTCTCACTAATTTGCTTCCCGCCAGGAATTTGTTCCTTTCACCCAGGCTAGAGTCTTAGTCCATTTGGTCTAACAGAACACTGTAACCCGAGTGGCTCATAAACAGCAGACATTTATGTCTCACAGTTCTGGAAGCTGGGAAATCCAGCCTATGCTAGCAGATTTTGTGTCTGGTGTAGGCCCACTTCCCAGCTCACAAACACCTGCATTCTAACTGTGTTCTCATCCGTTCGGAAGAGAGGAGAGTTCTCTAGGTCTCTTTTTTAAGGCCACCAATCTCATTCGTGAGGGATTCATGGCCTGCTTATCTCCCATCCCCAAGTACCATCACACTGGGGATTAGGTTTCAACCTATGAATTTTGGAGGGACACACATAGTAGTTCTTGATTTAGCATTTATGTGTGTGTAATATTTCACTATATCCCTTTATGTCTCTGGAGGGCTAGTGGGGATATTCTTTTTTTTTTTTTTTTTTTTTTAGGATTTTATCTATTTATTTGTCAGAGAGATTGAGAGCACAAGCAGGCAGAGTAGCAGGCAGCAGGCTCCCCGCTAAGCAAAGAGCCCGATGTGGGACTCCATCCCAGGACTCTAGGATCATGACCCGAGCCGAAGGCAGTGGCTTAACCGACTGAGCCACCCAGGCATCCCTAGGGGGGATATTCTATTAACCATTCCTGCTTTTCATAATTGGAGTGTCTGAAGTTTTGTCCATTTTAGAGAAATAAATTTGGTCGTGCTGATTTTATTTTATTTTATTTTTTCTTCTCCATGCCATCTATTTCTATTGGCTCCCAGGCAAAAGCCCTAAAAATCACAACAAAAGACTCTTGGAAAACTTAATAGGTCATTCTGAAAATAGCATCAGACACTTTGCCATCCCCATTCTGAGTGAATTTCAGAAGGCCTGAGGAATGTCTGACAGCTGGTAAAATCAACAGTATCCATTTTTTGGTAAATACTCACATTCAAATTTTTGCTCATATTTGCATAAAGAGCTTTAGGTTTTTTCTTGGGATATGATTGTTTGGCCATTTGCATCTACCACCCTGACTACCAACAAATCTTTGTCCGGCTCGTCAGTACTAGACAATCTGGATAAATAGAGACAATAATGATCACACCAACACCAGTTACATTATTGAGCTCTAACATGCATCATATCTGGGTCTAGTCTTCTCTATAAATGATCTGCAAAGCTCACTGCATTCTGGTTAATATTACTTCCTCCCATAATTATCTGATCTCTATTTTGCTTAACGATGAAGTGTCTTGGTTTACACACAATGCAATATGTTGTTGTGTAGATATAGACCATTTTCAATTGGGTAGAAGTAATTAATTTCACTTTTGTGTTGAATGGTTTTGCTTTCTCATAGAAAATAAATCACTCCTTGAATACATATCTTCCCAACTGCTTGAAAGATATGACAAATTGAAAACTCTCTGAGGTGTATTAATACATTTTACTGTCTGGTTATATTGCATTTTAATGTGGGACTCCATAAAAGATAAGTTAGATTTCATCCTGGCTATGTGGAGGTCCACTCAGTAACCCCTGTCAGATTAAGGTAAAAAACTAATTAAGTAATAAATCCACACAAATTATTACAGAAAATTCTTTGCATTTTTTTAAAACAACAATACCATATTAAAAAAGCATTACCCAGTATGGCAGGCCATGACTTGGTCTGAAGACAAAAAAAATTAAAAAAAAAATCCTTTGCTCATTGGGATTTATGTCATATCTGCTCAGTTTCATTCAGAATAACTAAGCAGAAACTGTGCAACTCATTTACAAGATTACAGATGCTTTAAAACTCCTTTTTAATAAAATTAGAAGACAGGTCCCACATTTATGAAGAGTAGCCGTGTGAGAAATACATTTTTTTAAATATTTTATTTATTTATTTGACAGAGAGATCACAAGCAGGCAGAGAGGTATGAAGAGAGAGAGGGGGGAAGCAGGCTCCCTGCTGAGCAGAGAGCCCGATGCGGGGCTCGACCCCAGGACCCTGAGATCATGACCTGAGCTGAAGGCAGAGGCTTAACCCACTGAGCCCCACAGGTGCCCCAGGAAATACATTTTTAATTGTGGAAAATGAATTTCACATTGAGATAAAATTATCAGAAACTAAACAAAAACAAAAACAAAAAGCTCCCCCCCCCCAAAAAAAAAGCAAAACTTCAGCACACATTTATTAAACAGCAGACACTGAAATGGGCCGTGTGTATGGGTAGGTGTGTGCTTTAGCAAGCCCAAAAGATGGAGGAAACCAGTGTGATACTCTCAACAAAGCCGCAAGTTGGTCTGCATCCTGGCTGACTGCATTCTTGCTGCGTGATTAGTAACTAATGGAATCAGACAACTGTGTCGCATTTTTTCAGCTCCACAGTTCGGAGCCCGTTCTAGAACCTCAGGTTCTGCCGCTCTGAAGGCACCATAACTGATCTGTAAATGAGAACACGTGGAAGAAACCTTACAGTCACATAAATGAAGACCCGTGAAGGGGTCTTAAAAGACATAAGCATATAAGGGACAGATGACATGAAGCTTGTTCAAATGCATCCCGCTATGTGGGATAACTTAGTGTAATGAAATAAACGTGGGGTTTGGCACACAGATTTTATTTTAACATGTGAAAATGTATCAAGCACAAGGAATATGTATATGTATAAAAAGAAGTTCTAGACAATGTAGTCTCACCAGCCACCCAGGGCTTGAAATATACCCCTCTGAAACTCCTACAAGAAAGTTACATAATCATTTCCTGCCGTAATTATTTTTTAAAGATTTATTTTTTGAAAGAGATGGAAAGGGTGCCCATTGCAGGAGGAGCAGAGGGAGCGAGAGAATCTCAACCAGACTTTGAGCTGAGCATGACCCTTTGTGGGGCTCGATCCCATGACCCTGAGGTGAAACCAAGAGTTGGACACTTAATGGACTGAGCCACCCGGACACCTTCATGGGGTACTTATCAAGACAAACATTCCAGGTTCTTCATTCGGTCACAAGGACAGACGACTGGATTAAGAGTGTGATATTCAGGATCTAACAGCAGTGTGGGCTGGGAAAACATGGAGACCGGGCAGCCACGGGTCTAAGGGAAGTTCAGTAAGAACAAGGGAAATAAGGGCCACATTTGGCTAAAGCCAGGAGGATGACGATGTTGATGATAATATCAAATCTCCAGTTCTCTCAGTTCGTATTGAAAAGACATTGGAACAATGAACCGGATTAGTTGATCCTACTGGGTTTTCTTGGAAAGCAGTTTGAGGTAGTTAAATAGAATTGAAATAAAAGGTACATTTGATCAGCGGGAAGGGAAAGAAATCCTCTTCCTGTAAAACTATGTTAAGAAAACTCATTGTAATAGCACATTTTCTGGGCCAAAAAAAAAAAAAAAAAGTTAGAAAGCTTCTATTGCCTAATCCAAGAAATTGGAACATATTATTCCCCACAGTAGAGTAATAATTTTCCGAGTCTGAATTCTCAGAAAAATTTTTGGTGTTATGAAAGAGCAGAGTTGTGCTTTCCTATTGATCTAGCAAAAAGTAGGAATGAAGCTTAAAGAATCATGAGAAATCAACTATTAGAATATCCAACTTTTGGCTATTCTCAAAATATAAGTATTCTTACCTTGAGTTTTTACTTGTGTTTCATGGTAGGTGATTCAAAATTCAGCTGAGACTCAACCTGTGGGTTTCATGTTAGAGTTTTAAAGAGATGTATGTGCTGTACATATTGGCCAAAAGGGCATTTTGCAGTAAAAGTCAAGTGGCCTATTTCCAATACCATATTAATATCCGCCCAGAGGCGGAAAGCCAGAGGCATAGAAGTCTTTCGAAACATTGCTCTGTGTCTCCTGAAAGGCTCAAAGCACTGGTAAAGGAGAAACAGAGAATGTGAAGGAGCGATTGGAGAAAAAAGAAGGGAAAGTGGATGACGGAGGATCTGTTCTGTTTTACAGAGCAGCTTGGAGATTGACTGAAAACATGTGATTTGGAGAGAGAAAAGCGTGATGCCAGAATCACAGTCTTTTTGAAGGAAGGAGTGGGCTGAGAAGCCAGGTGTGAGACAGGGGGAGAGGAGGCAGGGGAGACGCCAGACAGCATGGGGCTGGACCCCGGGGGCCAGCCTCCCACCTGCTGTCCTCCACCCAGCAGCGCAAAGGCAGGTCACCCTTAACCCTTGCTCTCCTTGCGGAGAGCAAGCGAGATGATCCCCCTGCCTACCAAAATGCACAATCCGATTCCTCTGAAGCTCTCATTCTGATCAGGATGGCATAACAGCGACTGTCAGCAGTCTGGCCACAAATCACAAGTTCTCCAAGCAAAATTAGCTCACTTCTTGAACATTTTTTTTTGTATGTTATCCATTGAAATAATGAAAAAAAAGACACTGAAAACAAGCACTTCACTTTCAGAAGAAAGAAAATGTTTAGCTGGATCACTGTGGGCTATTTTTACTGCCCCTCGGGTCACTTGAAAGAGTTGACTTCATAAAATGTTCTCGGTGAAATGTTTAATTATCTGCTCTCCTTTGTAAACATGCAAAGATTTGATTTTCTGAGTATTTGAGTGACTGTATCAGGTCTCAGGATTTGCCATTCTTCTTGATCTGTTCACACCTTTGTCAGGACATATATCAGATTGTCAGAGGGGCTCGTGCCCCACTTACCTTAATGGGCAGGTCTTGTTTCGATCTGTTTAGGATTTCTTCATATATCAACCAGAGTCTTCCTATGTTGCCACATCACTTAAGAAGTGAAATTATTTGGGGCCGCCTGGGTGGCTCAGTGAGTTAAAGCCTCTGCCTTCGGCTCAGGTCATGATCCCAGGCTCCTGGGATCGAGCCCCGCATTGGGCTCTCTGCTCAGCAGGGAGCCTGCTTCCCCCCTCTCTCTGCCTGCCTCTCTGCCTATCTGTGATCTCTCTCTGTCAAATAAGTAAATGAAATATTTTTTTAAAAGAAGTGAAATTATTTGGATCAAAAATGTGCTTATGGTATGAAATGTTTGCTTAGTTCCTATCCCTCTTGCTGATCTCCTGATTTTTCCCTTCCATTTTTGATTCAGAGCTGCAGAAGGAAGTAGCAATGATCATGGACAGTATGTGTCCTAAGACGTCCATGTCATGGAGTACCCAAGACATATGGGCCAATCACGGGGAACAGCTACTCTTGTCCCTTTTTTGGAAATGTGGGTCAATTTCTTAATGTTTTTTTCCACAGACTGACGGCAAACATGGCACAATGTGGTTTTAGAGGAGTATGGTTTTTTTCCCCAATCTTTTTACGTTAAATTATTCACCTCGGAACTTGCACACCATTGAGGATCTCTCTCATCCTGATACTGGGTTGTTCGTTCATTTGTTTGTTTGTTTAGGCTAAATGTAAATTTCGGCAAAGTTATTTCTGATTTTGTCTTTTGTGTCATATACAGTCTGTATATCAGATAAGAGATTGGCTGAAAACATGTAATTTTATCCAGAGAACAAGCTGGTGGATGCCAGAGGGAAGGGGTGAGGGGAGATGGGCAAAACAGATGAAGAAGAGGATTTAGAGGTACAAACTTCCAGTTGTAAAATAAATAAGTCACAGAGGAGAAGAGGGCAGCACAGGGAGTAGAGTCCATAATATCATAATAAGATTATATGGTGACAGATGGTGTAATAACATGATTATCATGGCGATATTGATTAATGTATAGAATTGTCGAACCACTATATTGTACACCTGACACTAATATAACATTGTGCATCAATATACTTCAGTAACGAAGATATAAAAATGCAATTTTAAAAGAGTTTCAAACTGAAGTTGTCCAGCGTTCTTTATAAACTCCATAATTGCATTCTTTAGCAGACATTTAGATATACTGAGTATTAATTTTGATGAGGCTAAAAATGTAGGTGAATTGTGGCTTTCATGAATTCATAAGGAAATTGAGAGCAATGTCTAGCTCACTCTTATATATATAGGAGATATTCTAAAAGTGGTTATTTTTAGAAAAAAAATAAATGTATTCACTTTAAGTACAAGAGTAATTTTTTTTTTAGAATTAAAGACAAGACACAGGAGATTACCAAGTTGAATTTTGTTTCTTAATTCAAATGTAAATAACAGCCTCCGTCTTTCTTTTACATACCTGGTGGAGGGGCAGACTCCTGGTCTCAGTTGGAATGCCATGGGGCCACCTCTCCACCCTGTCACCAGTAGTCAGCAGGATGGAGGCTCAGTGAGCCCGTGGAGGCTCAGCAGGGTCTCTGGCAAATGTCAGCTCTCTTGGTACAAAGACCCTCCGAGATGCTCCAGAGGAGGTCAGTCATTCCCAAGCACATTTGTAGGTAACCTCCCTAGCTTTGTTTCCTGTGCCTGGGGAGATCTTGGTACATGTTACCAGGTGTTCTCAACCCCTGTTGAACTACTCTATCCATATGTAACAGGAAGTGGGGTGGTCTGTCTTGCATGTCCAACTTTTGGCTTACAAATGGCCCTTTACAGACCAAGGAGCAGGGGGATCTGCTGCTTTATTCTTTCTCTAATCTTAGGTCTGTATCAATAAACCTGTATCATTTTATAAGTAGAACCATGTGCCTTTAGTGGAGGGAGTTACACAACCTCACCTCTGTGGCTTATGTTCTTATTCAGGAGCTAATTAACTGATGTAGCCTGTAAAAATACTATTATACAGTTATAGAATGAAGTATCCATGTTTCTAGGGAAAGTTTTGCTGTTTAAATGTGCTAAATTAAAAAATACATATGTATGTCTTCACCCGTGTAGATGAGATCTGTTTTCAGCCTGATTTCCAAACATTTGATCTTTCTACTTAAAGTAGTAACGGGCCCCTTTCCCCCACTCACACATCAGAGTGGAAGGTGTAGCCAGCCCTAAATGACAGAACTCTGCCCCCAAGCAAATGGGGGATGGCAGAACAGCCATCACTGGGCTCATAATTAATATCAGTGACTTCACGATCATAGTGGAGGGAATAATCCTTAATAATATTACAGATAAAGGCTATGTTTAAGGTCAGAAATTTTATCAAAAGGGCAAGATTAAAAATCTCTTTGCAGGCTAGAGCATAGAATACATCCAACTCCTGATCTGATGTCTGAAATATTCCACATTAATCCCTTTTGGACCATTTCTTTACATTCCCCATCTGAAATAAAAGAGAGCCTCAGAATATATTTGAGTTAAGTGAGGTGATTACTCAATAAAAGGGAGAGCGTACGGAAAAATATTCAATTACATGTAAATAAAATACAACTCAACAAAACCTCCAAAAGGACAAGCCTTGAAGGAGTCAGTTCTGATAGACAAAGGTTCTTCAAAGAAAACTATGACAAATGTACCAGGTGGACCACCAGACCTGCCAAGAACCTGTGGAAACCATCTTGCAGAAAATTCAGACTCTGGCCTCTGGACAAATCATGTACATGCTGGACTCCCTGCACAATTGAGCCAAAACATCAACGTCCCACAGTTTTCCAGGTTCCCCTGCCTCCAAACGTATTTTAATTGTTAAGGTACAAGGTTAAAGCAGAGTCTACTTGGAGATCAATGGGGAGAGAATTGAGAGGAGGCCAACCTAAATCAACAGGCATGAGCTTGGAAGACTCACTTATAGCCTCATGATACACTCAGCTATGGCTTGACCTTTCACACACACAGCATCGGCATGGAAATGTGACATCAAAAGGAAACCTTCTCGCTGTCCTAGGAGGTGGGAGACTCACAAAATTGAGTATAAGTTTGCTTTAGTTTTGCAGACCCAGAAACTCCATTGTCTACTATCCTCCAAGTGCAGACCAATGTAATAATGCCTTTTCATTGGTTTCTATTGCTTCTCTTGGATTTCAGGTGGTAAAAATTAATGTATCCTATTTTATCCTAAAAATGTTAAGCATTTAAGAAAGATTTAGATTGAAAACTGAATATTACCCATGACCGTAATTTGGTTTCTCATCTTCAGAAATTTAAAAGAACTTAGCTATTCAATAGGTAGGCTTCTTTATACATGTGCATATATATTATATACACATTTATATGCATAAATATATACATATTTTCCAAGTGTGAATATGATTAGCTACTTACATTATCAGTATATCAACTCTAAATCAACTTATTTAAGTATGATGCATCATTTAATCTACCTACTGTCCAACCTTGAGGATATTTCCACTTTTATTGGTATTCAATATAACAACAAATAATTGTTTGTTTCTCACACTTACGTAAATATTTTTTAAGATTTATTTGTTTATTTTAGAGAGAAAGAGAGAGCACACATCACATGCATGTGTAGGGGGAGGGACAGAGGAAGAGGGAAAGTCAGAGAATCTCAAGCAGACTCCCTGCTGAGCACAAGCCCACTGTAGGGCTCAGTCTCACAACCCTAAGATTGTGATCTGAGACAACACCAAGGATCAGATGCTCAACCAACTGAGCCACCCAGACACTCCTGCACTTAGGTAAATTTTTATGGATAGATACTCAGAAATATGATTGCCTAATGGCTGGGTCCAAGAGCATGCATGGTGTTAATTATGAATAATACTGTGAAATTTCTCTCAAAATAGCAGTACCTTTGGGACTCTTATCAAGAGCACTGGGTGATGTATGGAAGTGATGAATCACTACATTGTACTCCTGAAACCAAAATTAAACTATATGTGAACTAACTGGAAATTAAATAAAAACTTAAAAAAAAAAAAACCCACTTGAGAGAGGGAAGGATTGCTACTAATGATGACACGAAGTTGGAAAGGTCTCCCTAGGAAAACAGTTAAAATTTATCAGCAAATTTATCAACCATAAAATCAATAATTTTTTAAAAATTTCATAACATAGGAAATTGGACAAAGGAAGATAACGCATTGAGTAAGAACAACAGGAGTTTGTGAATCTCTTGCCTGGGAATACTCCCACCTAACTCTCTCCTCGGTTTGCAAAAAAGAAAAAAAAAAAACCAACTGCATGTCTACCAGTTAGGGGGTGGTAGTCAAAAGCAGCCTCTATGCAGTAAGAGGTGGTAGGCTCCATCTGGGGATGGTGTACTGGGTGAAGATCCACAGATTTATCCATACAAGGAGAAGAATTTGTTTGGAAGAGATAGGAAAAGCCACGGTCTTTGCTATTTGTCCATCTGTAGACCCAACTTAGGGCAAGCATCGGAAGCCGGAAATTCAACAAAACATGGAAGCCATTGATGGGCTGAGATAATCGATGCATGTATGCGTGGCTTGTTGCTAAACATATAAACTGGGCTCAGAGATGCTGAGACAAGACTGGAAATGCGACAGACAGGAGAAAGCTGGCTGTAAGTTGGATAACTTCCATAATCTACACACACTTCAGCTGGCAGAAGATAGAAACTTACCCAGTTTAAGTTACTTGTGTTAGGGTTAGGCTGCCACAGTAAAGTACCACAGTTTGGGAGGACCTCATCAATAGAAACTTGTTTCTCACATCTTGGAGGCTGGAAATCAAAGACCAAAGGCTGGCAGAGCTGGTTCCTCCTGAGGACCCTCTCCTTGGTGTGTAGACAGCTGTCTCCTCCCTGTGTCCTCACACGGTCGTCCCTCTGTGCATGTATCTGTGTCTTAATTTCTTCCTCTTAGAAGGATACCAGTCATATTGAAGTAGATCCCTAGGCATATGACCTCATTTTACCTTTATTACCTCATTAAAGTTTCTGCCTCTAAATATTTTCACATTTGGAAGTCTGGGGAAGAGGGAATTTTAGGAGAAATGTAATTTAGTCTATAACAGTACTTAGGTATAATCTATACCCCCTCCCCAAAGTGGTTGATCATTAGACTATGCAGGTCCATGAGCAACCCTCCAAGGGAAATGGGCTAAAAATTTAAAAAACAAAAAACAAAAAATTAGCAAAACCATCAGCACCTGCACATAGAAGGTTAAGTCCAGGGAAGTAACTTAACTAAAAATAAACAATGCTCACCAAAAAAGTAGGAAAGAATTGATAGTTGTTACAATATATTATATAAAATACAAGACTAAACTATAGTTTTCAGGGCCACTTGGGTGGCTCAGTCGGTTAAGCATATGACTGTTGATCTCAGCTGAGGTCATGATATCACAGTCCTGGGGTAAAGCCCTGTGTTAGGCTCCATGCTTAGTGGAGTCTGCTTGAGGATTTCTCCCCCTCTCTCTCTGCCCCTTCCCCACTCTCTCTCTCTAAAGTAAGAATAAATAGATCTATAAAAATAATAAAATAAAATACGGTTTTCGTATAAAAAAAATTGTGACCTATACTCAGGAAAACAAGCAAACAAACAAACAACTTTCAATAGAAATGATATCTGAGTGTGCCCATATGTTGGTTTTACAATGACTTCAAAGTAGGTATTATAAATATGTTTTAATAATTAAATAAAAGTAAGTTTACATAACTGACTGAAAATGTTTGCAATGAGTCAACAGAGATTGAAATTATAAGAAAATGGAAATTTTGAAATGGAAAAGTAAAAAAATCTGAAATTAAAAATTAACTATATGGTTACAACAGTGAAACTGAGATATCAGGAGAATAAGGAAACTTGAAGAACTATTAGGAGAGATTACTTACTCTGAAACAGGAGAGGAAAAAGATTGAAGACAAATTAATGGAAACTTCAAGTCCTGTGAGAAATTTTATGGAATACACAAACACAGACCCATGAAGCTCAGCAATTTCAAAAT